>NC_143022.1:2692500-2757500 GCF_057628025.1 Oncorhynchus mykiss
CTGGAGGGCCGAGTTTTGAAATCAGTGGAATTAGTGTATGATAGCTAAGGAGATGGAGAAAACACATGTCTCCGGATTACATCTTCAAACTAAGGGCTATCTGCATTGTGTCCCACCACCCGCCAACCCCTCTTTACACTGCTACTCTCTGTTCATCATATACAGTGCCTTGCGAAAGTATTCGGCCCCCTTGAACTTTGCGACCTTTTGCCACATTTCAGGCTTCAAACATAAAAACTGTATTTGTTTGTGAAGAATCAACAACAAGTGGGACACAATCCTGAAGTGGAACGACATTTATTGGATATTTCAAACTTTTTTAACAAATCAAAAACTGAAAAATTGGGCGTGCAAAATTATTCAGCCCCCTTAAGTTAATACTTTGTAGCGCCACCTTTTGCTGCGATTACAGCTGTAAGTCGCTTGGGGTATGTCTCTATCAGTTTTGCACATCGAGAGACAGAATTTTTTTCCCATTCCTCCTTGCAAAACAGCTCGAGCTCAGTGAGGTTGGATGGAGTGCATTTGTGAACAGCAGTTTTCAGTTCTTTCCACAGATTCTCGATTGGATTCAGGTCTGGACTTTGACTTGGCCATTCTAACACCTGGATATGTTTATTTTTGAACCATTCCATTGTAGATTTTGCTTTATGTTTTGGATCATTGTCTTGTTGGAAGAGAAATCTCCGTCCCAGTCTCAGGTCTTTTGCAGACTCCATCAGGTTTTCTTCCAGAATGGTCCTGTATTTGGCTCCATCCATCTTCCCATCAATTTTAACCATCTTCCCTGTCCCTGCTGAAGAAAAGCAGGCCCAAACCATGATGCTGCCACCACCATGTTTGACAGTGGGGATGGTGTGTTCAGGGTGATGAGCTGTGTTGCTTTTACGCCAAACATAATGTTTTGCATTGTTGCCAAAAAGTTCAATTTTGGTTTCATCTGACCAGAGCACCTTCTTCCACATGTTTGGTGTGTCTCCCAGGTGGCTTGTGGCAAACTTTAAACAACACTTTTGATGGATATCTTTAAGAAATGGCTTTCTTCTTGCCACTCTTCCATAAAGGCTAGATTTGTGCAATATACGACTGATTGTTGTCCTATGGACAGAGTCTCCCACCTCAGCTGTAGATCTCTGCAGTTCATCCAGAGTGATCATGGGCCTCTTGGCTGCATCTCTGATCAGTCTTCTCCTTGTATGAGCTGAAAGTTTAGAGGGACGGCCAGGTCTTGGTAGATTTGCAGTGGTCTGATACTCCTTCCATTTCAATATTATCGCTTGCACAGTGCTCCTTGGGATGTTTAAAGCTTGGGAAATCTTTTTGTATCCAAATCCGGCTTTAAACTTCTTCACAACAGTATCTCGGACCTGCCTGGTGTGTTCCTTGTTCTTCATGATGCTCTCTGCGCTTTTAACGGACCTCTGAGACTATCACAGTGCAGGTGCATTTATACGGAGACTTGATTACACACAGGTGGATTGTATTTATCATCATTAGTCATTTAGGTCAACATTGGATCATTCAGAGATCCTCACTGAACTTCTGGAGAGAGTTTGCTGCACTGAAAGTAAAGGGGCTGAATAATTTTGCACGCCCAATTTTTCAGTTTTTGATTTGTTAAAAAAGTTTGAAATATCCAATAAATGTCGTTCCACTTCAGGATTGTGTCCCACTTGTTGTTGATTCTTCACAAAAAAATACAGTTTTATATCTTTATGTTTGAAGCCTGAAATGTGGCAAAAGGTCGCAAAGTTCAAGGGGGCCGAATACTTTCGCACGGCACTGTATGCACAGTCACTTTAACCATATCTACATGTACATACTACCTCAATCAGCCTGACTAACCGGTATCTGTATGTAGCTGTTGTTTTTCTTTCTTTACTTACCTATTGTTCACCTAATACCGTTTTTGCACTATTGGTTAGAGCCTGTAAGTAAGCATTTAACTGAAGAAAAACACACACACACACACACACACACACACACACACACACACACACACACACACACACACACACACACACACACACACACACACACACAGTTTTACAGCTGTTCTATTGATTTGAGTGAGCTGTTCTCTCATCTGTTGTGATGTCAGATCGTTGTAATCAACCCTACTCTGTTCTCTCATCTGTTGTGATGTCAGAACGTTCTAATCAACCCTACTCTGTTCTCTCACCTGTTGTGATGTCAGAACGTTCTAATCAACCCTACTCTGTTCTCTCATCTGTTGTGATGTCAGAACGTTCTAATCAACCCTACTCTGTTCTCTCATCTGTTGTGATGTCAGAACGTTCTAATCAACCCTACTCTGTTCTCTCATCTGTTGTGATGTCAGAACGTTCTAATCAACCCTACTCTGTTCTCTCATCTGTTGTGATGTCAGAACGTTCTAATCAACCCTACTCTGTTCTCTCATCTGTGTTAGCTTGGGTGATTGACTGTTGTGATGTCAGAACATTTGAATCAACCCTACTCGTCGGCCAGAGTAGTCCAGTGTGAACGCATCGAGAGCGAAATTTACCAACAGACAATCTGACAGCACAGTTACAGTCACCAACGCTCTGGGCAACATAACAGCCCAATCAGCTCTGCTAGGGCGAGTAATGTTCAGTGAGCTGTTCTCTCATTTGTGTCTGGAAGTATCTAGCAAGTTAGCTTGAATGATTAACTACTATTTTTTTAATATAATTATGAAAGAAACAAGTACAAAAACAGAAATATACAAACAAGAGTACATAAACCTAACAAACAGGGGTGTTACATATCGAGATACATTTTCAATTTGTCAAAAACACTTACTGATTAAGTTCAAATAATCTTAAACAAATGTGAAGAGGAGTTTCATTTTATGGATAAAGAATCTGCCATGAAAAATAAACAAATTAACAGTGAAATTTGGGTCAATATAAAACATAATATCAGAATCTTCCAAGTAAACATTAAGAGTAGTTTCATTTCAAGTAAATATTAAGAGTAGTTTCATTTAAAATAAAATCGAACTCAATCTGAAATATTCTGACTTTAGAGCAAAATAAAGGGTCAAGAGACTCTGGGTCACAACCACAACATACATCTGTTATCAATAATAATATTATCAATAGCTATTTAGAATCTGTGTAAAATAAAGGTGTTTACAAGGGGTGCTGTTGTTAGTGCAGAACGCTCGGATCCACCCTTAAAGAGATGGGTGGGGCTAAGGCTTTAATAAGAGGGCGTGAACGATGCTGATTGGGTGAAGACAAAGAAGGGCTCTCCAGTAGTGGAACCGAAACATTCAAAAAGGATATTTTCTCAAAAGTGAGTTTTACAAGTTGATCAACTTTCCAAGCAAAATGACTTTCCCCATTGTTCCTCAAATGCAGTGGATGATATAATTTGGATTTTTGCTACATAAAACCGATTTAAGCTGGTTGGTCATGTACGGTGTACAGTACAACAGTGACTGTACGGTAGGTGTGATCTTGTGAGACTTACCCCCCCCCCCCCAGTTCAGTCTATTGCCCTCTACACCACCAGGTGTGTTCTTGTGAGACTTACCCACCCAGTTCAGTCTATTGCCCTCTATACCGCCAGGTGTGTTCTTGTGAGACTTACCCCCCAGTTCGGTCTATTGCCCTCTACACCGCCAGGTGTGTTCTTGTGAGACTTACCCCCCCAGTTCGGTCTATTGCCCTCTATACCGCCAGGTGTGTTCTTGTGAGACTTACCCCCCCCCCCCCCCCCCCCAGTTCAGTCTATTGCCCTCTACACCGCCAGGTGTGTTCTTGTGAGACTTACCCCCCCAGTTCAGTCTATTGCCCTCTACACCACCAGGTGTGTTCTTGTGAGACTTACCCCCCCAGTTCAGTCTATTGCCCTCTATACCGCCAGGTGTGTTCTTGTGAGACTTACCCCCCCAGTTCGGTCTATTGCCCTCTATACCGCCAGGTGTGTTCTTGTGAGACTTACCCCCCCAGTTCAGTCTATTGCCCTCTATACCGCCAGGTGTGTTCTTGTGAGACTTACCCCCCCCCCCCCAGTTCAGTCTATTGCCCTCTACACCGCCAGGTGTGTTCTTGTGAGACTTACCCCCCCAGTTCAGTCTATTGCCCTCTACACCACCAGGTGTGTTCTTGTGAGACTTACCCCCCCAGTTCAGTCTATTGCCCTCTACACCGCCAGGTGTGTTCTTGTGAGACTTACCCCCCCAGTTCAGTCTATTGCCCTCTATACCGCCAGGTGTGTTCTTGTGAGACTTACCCCCCCAGTTCAGTCTATTGCCCTCTACACCGCCAGGTGTGTTCTTGTGAGACTCACCCCCCCAGTTCAGTCTATTGCCCTCTACACCGCCAGGTGTGTTCTTGTTGAGACTTACCCCCCCAGTTCAGTCTATTGCCCTCTACACCACCAGGTGTGTTCTTGTGAGACTTACCCCCCCAGTTCAGTCTATTGCCCTCTACACCGCCAGGTGTGTTCTTGTGAGACTTACCCCCCAGTTCGGTCTATTGCCCTCTACACCGCCAGGTGTGTTCTTGTGAGACTCACCCCCCCAGTTCAGTCTATTGCCCTCTACACCGCCAGGTGTGTTCTTGTGAGACTTACCCCCCCAGTTCAGTCTATTGCCCTCTATACCGCCAGGTGTGTTCTTGTGAGACTTACCCCCCCCAGTTCAGTCTATTGCCCTCTATACCGCCAGGTGTGTTCTTGTGAGACTTACCCCCCCAGTTCAGTCTATTGCCCTCTATACCGCCAGGTGTGTTCTTGTGAGACTTACCCCCCCAGTTCAGTCTATTGCCCTCTACACCACCAGGTGTGTTCTTGTGAGACTTACCCCCCCAGTTCAGTCTATTGCCCTCTACACCGCCAGGTGTGTTCTTGTGAGACTTACCCCCCAGTTCAGTCTATTGCCCTCTATACCGCCAGGTGTGTTCTTGTGAGACTCACCCCCCCAGTTCAGTCTATTGCCCTCTATACCGCCAGGTGTGTTCTTGTGAGACTCACCCCCCCAGTTCGGTCTATTGCCCTCTACATTTGACTTGACAAACAAATATTTTGAATTTTACATTTGTGACATTTCCCAGTAGGCTATCTATAGTATTGTAATATTATAATGTACTGTACCTATTTAGCCATGTCCCAGTACAGTACTCACAGGTAGAGGCTGGTCAGATAGTGCAGTCCATGCAGATCTGAATGGTGTTCAGTATGTACTTACAGACAGTGGTTCCTGTCCCTCATGCATGGTGATGCAGTCCATGCTGATCTGGATAGTGTTCCCTGATGGTCCATCTTCGTCTGCTGGGCTGTCTGAGAAGTTCAACTCTATGGGCTGCGACGAGTGGAATGCAGACCTGAAACACACACAGGGCAACACTGATTTAACTAGGTTTAGAAATGTGTGGTGTGGTGTGTGTGTGTGTGTTGTGTGGTGTGTGTGTGTGTGTGTGTTGTGTGGTGTGTTGTGTGTTGTGTGTTGTGTGTGTGTGTGTGTGTGTGTGTGTGTGTGTGTGTGTGTGTGTGTGTGTGTGTGTGTGTGTTGTGTGGTGTGTGTGTGTGTGTGTGTGTGTTGTGTAGACTCACTGGTCCAGCATCTCCAGCAGCTGGTTGAACACATCCTGACTGAGGATGTCAGAGCTCTGTTCTGATTGGTTCTGTGACATTATGGAGGCCAGGAAGGAACTCTCTGTCCAGGACAAACGGGAGGAGGGGTCTCTATACCTGCAGGAGGAGAGAGATAAAGGAACACCGTCACTAACTACTATAACTTTCTGTGCAGGCCAGATGGGAGGGAGCACGGTCGGCCCGTATTGCAATTCTACACATTTTGCCACAGTTAACGCTGTTCTTTTGCTCAAACATAAAAACATCCATTATTTTATGCTTACATTTAGGTGACTGTAAGTTCTCAAAGATTATATTATTGAAAAAAAAAAAATATATATATATATAGGTTCATTATCTTTTCTACATACTTTATATCTGGTTTTGGTTGTTTAATTTTACATTGAAAGTTTCCTGTAAGTAACTTCCATAACCCTCTGTCCAGGACAGGTGGGAGGACGGGTCTCTATACCTGCAGGAAGAGAGAAATACAACATCACTAACTAGTAACTACAACTAACTACCGTAACTAACTAGCATAACCATAACTACCAGGACAGGTGGGAGAACGGTCTCTATACCTGCAGGAAGAGAGAAGTATAACGTCACTAACTAGTAACTACAGCTAACTACCGTAACTAACTAGCATAACCATAACTACCAGGACATGTGGGAGGACGGGTCTCTATACCTGCAGGAAGAGAGAAATATAACGTCACTAACTAGTAACTACAGCTAACTACCGTAACTAACTAGCATAACCATAACTACCAGGACATGTGGGAGGACGGGTCTCTATACCTGCAGGAAGAGAGAAATACAACATCACTAACTACCGTAACTAACTAGCATAACCATAACTACCAGGACAGGTGGGAGGACGGGTCTCTATACCTACAGGAAGAGAGAAATATAACATCACTAACTACCGTAACTAACTAGCATAACCATAACTACCAGGACAGGTGGGAGGACGGGTCTCTATACCTGCAGGAAGAGAGAAATATAACGTCACTAACTAGTAACTACAACTAACTACCGTAACTAACTAGCATAACCATAACTACCAGGACAGGTGGGAGGACGGGTCTCTATACCTACAGGAAGAGAGAAATATAACATCACTATCTAGTAACTACAACTAACTACCGTAACTAACTAGCATAACCATAACTACCAGGACAGGTGGGAGAACGGGTCTCTATACCTGCAGGAAGAGAGAAATACAACATCACTAACTAGTAACTACAACTAACTACCGCAACTAACTAGCATAACCATAACTAGATGGGAAGACGGGTCTCTCAACCTGAAGGAATAGACAGGAACACCATAACAATTAAAGGTTGGGAATTGCCAGGGACCTCACGATACGATATTAACACGATACTTAGGTGCCGATACGATATGTATCGCGATTCTCAAAGATTATCACGTTTCTCCTTGTATTGTGATTTGATAATGTGATTTAATGTTCCAACTGGAGCAGTCTGGAGCAGACTGGAGCAGTCTGGAGCAGACTGGAGCAGTCTGGTGTAGACTGGAGCAGACGGGAGCAGACTGGAGCGGACTGGAGCAGACTGGAGTGGACCGGAGCAGACTGGAGCAGTCTGGAGCAGACTGGAGCAGTCTGGTGTAGACTGGAGCAGACTGGAGCAGACTGGAGTGGACTGGAGCAGACTGGAGCAGACTGGAGTAGACTGGAGTAGACTGGAGCAGACTGGAGCAGTCTGGAGCAGACTGGAGCAGTCTGGTGTAGACTGGAGCAGACTGGAGCAGACTGGAGCAGACTGGAGCGGACTGGAGCAGACTGGAGCAGACTGGAGTGGACTGGAGCAGACTGGAGCAGACTGGAGCAGACTGGAGTAGACTGGAGTAGACTGGAGCAGACTGGAGCAGTCTGGAGTAGACTGGAGCAGACTGGAGCATCTGAAGCAGACTGGAGCAGACTGGAGCAGACTGGAGCAGACTGGAGTAGACTGGAGCAGACTGGAGCAGACTGGAGCAGTATGGAGCAGACTGGAGCAGTATGGGGCAGACTGTAGCAGTCTGGAGTAGACTGGAGCAGCAGTGTCAGAGACAGTGCCATTGTTCAAGCGGCAGCCAGGCACACGCCGCTGCTGCTGTCATCTGTGAGCCGAACACACAGCCAGTCGGAAATCCCCGCACGGTGTATATGATACCACAGCACTGAGATTCCCAAACGCCTGGCATGTGTACAGCTGTACGGGGGCTTGACAGGGGGCTGTGTGTGTGTGTGGGCAGGGGGGCATAATCTGAAGCTGCCACTATTTGAGGGCCCGGGCGGAGGGTGGAATTCCCCAACATTCCGTTGTGTGTAGGGGGGGGGGGGGGGGGAGAAGATACGAATACCTATTCAACAACACAGTCAGGCATTTTCTAATGAAGCACATCATCTGAGCAGGACTATCATAATGTACTCTAAGCAGGACACACAACCCAAGTGTGTGTGTGGAGAGTGTGTGTGTGTGTACCAAGTGGGGCATTTGGGGTTTGGAAACTAGACCTGGAGGGGGGGGGGGGTTGAACTACAGCTATGAAGAATCTTAAACACATTGTGTCTCAGTATGCGGTACTGAGTGATTTGTGCTTTTTGAGGTTGGTCCAGTTTCATTAGTTAAAAATAAATAATCGTTTTTTTTTTTTGGTGTGTTGTGTTGTGTTGTGGATATTACTTCGTTTTTATTCAGTGAGATTATTAGTAAAATGGAGAATTGTACATTTTTCAAACACCTGAAACAACTTTACTGTAATCCACAACTTTACTGTAATCCACAACTTTACTGTAATCCAGAGCCATAATCATTATGCTTCATAATATATGAAAAATATATGTATTAAATATGTATTATTATTCAGCATATCGAAGCATACCTCTTGAGCGGTCTCCTGATGGTTATTTTTTTAAGAAACTAAACATGCTTGATTGAAAGGAGTGTGTAACGATTCTCTTCTTGTGAAGTAGAGGCGGACCAAAGCGCAGCGTGGTGGTTGTTCATTGTATTTTATTGAAGACACTATACATGAACAAACTAACGAAAAAACAAGAAACGTGAGAACTCAAAACAGCCCTGTCTGGTGCAAACACAAAAACAGGAACAATCACCCACAAACACACAGTGAAACCCAGGCTACCTAAGTATGATTCTCAATCAGAGACAACTAATGACACCTGCCTCTGATTGAGAACCATACTAGGCCGAAAACATAGAACTGCCCCACAACATAGAAAAACAAACATAGACTGCCCACCCAACTCACGCCCTGACCATACTAAATAAATACAACACAAAGGAAATAGAGGTCAGAACGTGACAGAGTGAGTCTGTTTCAGTACATTTAGTTGCTTGCTTTTCTCTCAAGTCAACCAACCATGCCAGTTTAGTGGCTATTGGTATTACAGAGAAAAGGACACATCTGAGGGGGCATGTGCCTGTGCTCCCAAAAGGGCTCCAAATCTCTGCAATGGATTATGGTTATTGTAGTTAATTACCACATTTCTGCGCTGAACTCGGAACTCAATATTTGCTGAATGAAAACGCTGTGTGTAACGTCGATTTTACTCGTCCGTTTACTCCGCTACTTGAATCCTCTCTCTCTCTCTCTTCTCTCTCTCTCTTCTCTCTCTCTTCCCTCTCTCTTCTCTCTCTCTCTCCCTCTCTCTCTCTCTCTCTCCCTCTCCCTCTCTCTCTCTCTTCTCTCTCCTCTCTCTCAATTCAATTCAAACGGCTTCATTACCATGGGAGACATATGTTAACATTACCAAAGCAAGTGAAGTAGACAATAAACTAAAGTGAAATAAACAATAAAAATTACAGTAAACATCACACTTATAAAAGTTCCAAAAGAATAGAGTCATTTCAAATGTCATATTATGTCTATATACAGTGTTGTAACGATGTGCAAATAGTTAAAGTACAAAAGGGAAAATAAATAAGCATAAATATGGGTTGTATTTACAATGGTGTTTGTTCTTCACTGGTTGCCCTTTTCTCGTGGCAACAGGTCACAAATCTTGCTGCTGTGATGTCACACTGTGGTATTTCACCCAGTAGATATGGGAGTTTATCAAAATTGAATTTGTTATCTAATTCTTTGTGGATCTGTGTAATCTGAGGGAAATATGTATCTCTAATATGGTCATACATTTGGCAGGAGGTTAGGAAGTGCAGCTCAGTTTCCACCTCACCTCAGCTGGATTTGGATACAAAAAGATTTCCCAAGCTTTAAACATCCCAAGGAGCACTGTGCAAGCGATAATATTGAAATGGAAGGAGTATCAGACCACTGCAAATCTACCAAGACCTGGCCGTCCCTCTAAACTTTCAGCTCATACAAGGAGAAGACTGATCAGAGATGCAGCCAAGAGGCCCATGATCACTCTGGATGAACTGCAGAGATCTACAGCTGAGGTGGGAGACTCTGTCCATAGGACAACAATCAGTCGTATATTGCACAAATCTGGCCTTTATGGAAGAGTGGCAAGAAGAAAGCCATTTCTTAAAGATATCCATCAAAAGTGTTGTTTAAAGTTTGCCACAAGCCACCTGGGAGACACACCAAACATGTGGAAGAAGGTGCTCTGGTCAGATGAAACCAAAATTGAACTTTTTGGCAACAATGCAAAACGTTATGTTTGGCGTAAAAGCAACACAGCTCATCACCCTGAACACACCATCCCCACTGTCAAACATGGTGGTGGCAGCATCATGGTTTGGGCCTGCTTTTCTTCAGCAGGGACAGGGAAGATGGTTAAAATTGATGGGAAGATGGATGGAGCCAAATACAGGACCATTCTGGAAGAAAACCTGATGGAGTCTGCAAAAGACCTGAGACTGGGACGGAGATTTCTCTTCCAACAAGACAATGATCCAAAACATAAAGCAAAATCTACAATGGAATGGTTCAAAAATAAACATATCCAGGTGTTAGAATGGCCAAGTCAAAGTCCAGACCTGAATCCAATCGAGAATCTGTGGAAAGAACTGAAAACTGCTGTTCACAAATGCTCTCCATCCAACCTCACTGAGCTCGAGCTGTTTTGCAAGGAGGAATGGAAAAAAAATGTCAGTCTCTCGATGTGCAAAACTGATAGAGACATACCCCAAGCGACTTACAGCTGTAATCGCAGCAAAAGGTGGCGCTACAAAGTATTAACTTAAGGGGGCTGAATAATTTTGCACGCCCAATGTTTCAGTTTTTGATTTGTTAAAAAAGTTTGAAATATCCAATAAATGTCGTTCCACTTCATGATTGTGTCCCACTTGTTGTTGATTCTTCACAAAAAAATACAGTTTTATATCTTTATGTTTGAAGCCTGAAATGTGGCAAAAGGTCGCAAAGTTCAAGGGGGCCGAATACTTTCGCAAGGCACTGTATTTCCAATGTGTCAAGTAATTATCTTTTTGTTTTCTCATGATTTGGTTGGGTTTAATTGTATTGCTCTCCTGTGGCTCTGTACAGCCAGCATCTAGGCCTGTCATTTATCCATCCAGCATCTAGGCCTGTCATTTATCCATGACCTCATCCAGCATCTAGACCTGTCATTTATCCATGACAACATCATCTAGACCTGTCATTTATCCATCCTGCATCTAGGCCTAGTCCTTTATCCATCCTGCATCTAGGCCTAGTCCTTTATCCATCCTGCATCTAGGCCTAGTCATTTATCCATCCTGCATCTAGGCCTAGTCCTTTATCCATCCTGCATCTAGGCCTAGTCCTTTATCCATCCAGCATCTAGGCCTAGTCCTTTATCCATCCTGCATCTAGGCCTAGTCCTTTATCCATCCTGCATCTAGGCCTAGTCCTTTATCCATCCTGCATCTAGGCCTAGTCATTTATCCATGACAACATCATCTAGGCCTAGTCATTTATCCATGACAACATCATCTAGGCCTAGTCATTTATCCATGACAACATCATCTAGGCCTAGTCATTTATCCATGACAACATCATCTAGGCCTAGTCATTTATCCATGACAACATCATCTAGGCCTAGTCATTTATCCATGACAACATCATCTAGGCCTGTCATTTATCCATCCAGCATCTAGGCCTGTCATTTATCCATGACAACATCATCTCGGCCTGTCATTTATCCATGACAACATCATCTAGGCCTAGTCATTTATCCATGACAACATCATCTAGGCCTAGTCATTTATCCATGACAACATCATCTAGGCCTAGTCATTTATCCATGACAACATCATCTAGGCCTGTCATTTATCCATGACAACATCATTTAGGCCTAGTCATTTATCCATGACAACATCATCTAGGCCTAGTCATTTATCCATGACAACATCATCTAGGCCTGTCATTTATCCATGACAACATCATCTAGGCCTAGTCATTTATCCATGACAACATCATCTAGGCCTAGTCATTTATCCATGACAACATCATCTAGGCCTAGTCATTTATCCATGACAACATCATCTAGGCCTAGTCATTTATCCATGACAACATCATCTAGGCCTAGTCATTTATCCATGACAACATCATCTAGGCCTGTCATTTATCCATCCAGCATCTAGGCCTGTCATTTATCCATGACAACATCATCTCGGCCTGTCATTTATCCATGACAACATCATCTAGGCCTAGTCATTTATCCATGACAACATCATCTAGGCCTAGTCATTTATCCATGACAACATCATCTAGGCCTAGTCATTTATCCATGACAACATCATCTAGGCCTGTCATTTATCCATGACAACATCATTTAGGCCTAGTCATTTATCCATGACAACATCATCTAGGCCTAGTCATTTATCCATGACAACATCATCTAGGCCTGTCATTTATCCATGACAACATCATCTAGGCCTAGTCATTTATCCATGACAACATCATCTAGGCCTAGTCATTTATCCATGACAACATCATCTAGGCCTAGTCATTTATCCATGACAACATCATCTAGGCCTAGTCATTTATCCATGACAACATCATCTAGGCCTAGTCATTTCGTTGTATCCATATAATATGAACTGACAATCCTGCTGTCTTTCAGTTTTAGCTCCATTTCTTCAGGCTAAAGGGTCTGAGTCAATTTAAATATCTTCTCGCTAACTTTGCTGTGTTCAAAGTACATCTCGCTTTCCCAAAAACCTGGCTTGGCAGTCCTCCCCCTCCTCCTCCTCCCCTCCTCCTTATGAGCTAAAGAGGTGTGGTGCTGTGTGAGGCAGAGGGAACATACGCTCCAGCTGCATTACTAGGACAACAAGGTGCTGCCAAGCCTGTCATAAGGTAGAAAAGCTTCTTTCAACTCACACTGTGTAGTCAATAGATAGTGATTTGGCAGAGAGAGAGAGACGCACACTGGGAAATTCGAGTCCCAAAATGGCACACTATTCCCTATGCAGTGCACTACTTTAGACCAAAGCTATGGTCCCCCCCTGTCAAACGATATGTGCACTACGTAGGGAATGTGATGCCATTTGGGACGTAAAACAGAGACACGCTAGCAGGTCAGTTGTCTTTTCACTCAGTGTGCACATTCAACCCCCCCCCCCCCCACACACACACACACTTTTCCACTTACCTATTGTATACAGAAGAAAACTAAATCCTCTTGTATTTTACGCAGGACATGCATAGTTCAGTCTTTTGTGTCTTTGAACAGGTAGACCTAGGCTTTATTGTGCATACTGAACTAGCTATAGACACTGGCGGTGCCTGGCTGCTTCTCCTAAAGACCAGCTGAAGGTGGAATCAGAGCTGCTAGTGGTGGGGGAGTTTACACATTGACGTTATACAGTGTAACAATGCACATCGCCTAAATATTTGCAGGCCTACAGTAAAACGTATCGCATTAAAATGTTATAAATTATTATTCGACATTAGCTAGCTACGTTAATACTAATGTAACTTCACTGTAATTGTAATAAAACTATTTAACGTTAGTTATGTATAAACGGAAACATTGACTGCCAGACAGCATGACGTACTTTTACACTATTTGACTATCGCGCACATTCACATTTTTATTTTTTTAAATGCTTCAACTACATATATATTGTAATAGTAAAAAAATACACTTACTTTACAATTTGCAGAGATGATATTATCTACAAGCTGGGTTCGCAACGCATAACACTTTCAGCGCTGCTTTCTGAGAATCAATTCACAACTCAAACGTTATGTACAGTACCTGTCAACAATAACACACAGACCACCGAGACAGATTATTTCAAGAGGCGCCTTGTAGATTTTTAGGCCTAAACTTTATGTAAAAACAAAACATGTTTAGATTAGGTGGCTAAATATTTGACATCAACCTTGTATTAATTAATTAATTAAAAATGGTGGCCCTTGGTGTACATAGTCCAGCGCATTAGAACCAAATATACCTGAGCTCATTCCACTTTATGATACAAGTATCAAACTTGGTACACTAATACTAGCTAGATACTTTAAGGCGGTTCCCACCAGGGGTACTAGGAACCCTGGGGGTACTTGGCGTATCCACATGGGGTACTTGAGAAAACTCATGACATCATGACTGGTAAAATGCACATGATGGGGTACTCCGGGGGTGCTCCGATGGTACTTCGGTGTTACTTTGGGAGGGGTACTTCGGGAGTACTTTAGGGGTACTCAGGGGTACTTCAGGGGTATTTCAGTGGGGTACTCTTGGCAGATTCTCTACTATGGCCTATTTATTTCATTACCTCCATGTTCCATTTGCAGACTGTATATAGACTTTTTCTATTGTGTTATTGACTGTACGTTTGTTTACTCCATGTGTAACTCTGTGTTGTTGTCTGTGTCGCACTGCTTTGCTTTATCTTGGCCAGGTGGCAGTTGTAAATGAGAACTTGTTCTCAACTGGCCTACCAGGTTAAATAAAGGTGTTCTCAACTGGCCTACCAGGTTAAATAAAGGTGTTCTCAACTAGCCTACCTGGTTAAATAAAGGTGAAATAAAATAATTAATTAAAAAAAGATCAACATTCAGTTGGAGGTATTAAATAAAATTGTTAGGGCGGCCAGATTAGATATCTTTTTACAAGATGTCCAGACATTTTCTACATGGGATTACTCTTCCCAAGACCGGTATAAAAAAACAATGCATAAACACAATTATAATATTATAAAGCACTTTTATTAAAATTAAATGTTGTAAGATTAGCCTAATTTAGTGCATCAAATTGTTTAGATACTGGAACACATTACATAGTTGACCTTCCACACATGGATTCATTTCTACTTTCCTGTCCATTTTACATACATACAGTGCCTTGCAGGACATTGTATGGATCATTCAGAGATTCAGTTTTTGATTTGTTAAAAAAGTTTGAAATATCCAATAAATGTCGTTCCACTTCATGATTGTGTCCCACTTGTTGTTGATTCTTCACAAAAAAATACAGTTTTATATCTTTATGTTTGAAGCCTGAAATGTGGCAAAAGGTCGCAAAGTTCAAGGGGGCCGAATACTTTCGCAAGGCACTGTAGCTTCATCTTTTGTTTTTATTTACACATAGGGAACCTTTTCTCCTCCAACATCACAATTCTGTTCTATTTTCTATTCCTTTATAATTTCCTTATTTTCTCTGTCTTCTCTTGTTGTTTGTTTTGTTGTTTGTTCAACACAGAAACCTTTTATGCATATCTCAGCTGACTAACTTTTCCCCTTGCATCAGTCCCTATTAACAAACTGCACAACCTCTGTGGGGATTTCAAATCATAAAAATCTCATTGCAAAGTTAGCATTCAGTTTATCTAAAAACTCTGACATCACGGGAGTGGTCTGTACTGCTGAAGACTCAATACGCACTGGACAACACATTGAGGACATCTTTCCACTTCACAGACTGACCAGGCGAATCCAGACAAAAGCTATGATCAATTATTGATGTAATTTGTTAAATCCACTTCAATCAGTGTAGAGGAAGGGGAGGAGACGGGTTAAAGAAGGATTTTTAAGCCTTGAGAGAATTGAGACATGGATTGTGTATGTGTGTCATTCAGAGGGTGAAAGGGCAAGATAAAATATTTAAGTGCCTTTGAATGGGGTGTGGTAGTAGGTCCCAGGCGCAACGGTTTGTGCCAAGAACTGCAACACTGCTGGGATTTTCAAGACTGGTCCACCACCCAAAGGTCATCCAGACAACTTGACACAACTGTGAAAAGCATTGGCGTCAACATGGGCCAGCATCCCTGCGGAACACTTTCCACACCTTGTAGAGTCCACGCCCCGCAGTGGAAGTGTCATAATACCCATAAAACCTAGAGGTCAAACAGGGAAGTGGTTCCAAGGCCCACTGAACATGGACAGAGAGAGAGAAGGCCCACTGAACATGGACAGAGAGAGAGAGAAGGCCCACTGAACATGGACAGAGAGAGAGAGAAGGCCCACTGAACATGGACAGAGAGAGAGAGAAGGCCCACTGAACATGGACAGAGAGAGAGAGAAGGCCCACTGAACATGGACAGAGAGAGAGAGAAGGCCCACTGAACATGGACAGAGAGAGAGAGAAGGCCCACTGAACATGGACAGAGAGAGAGAAGGCCCACTGAACATGGACAGAGAGAGAGAAGGCCCACTGAACATGGATGTAAAGACTGTTAATGATACAAGTCTATGAGACTGGAGAAGTCAGTTGACAGTAGTGCACTACTTTTGACCAGGGCCCAAAGAAAATAGGGTGCCATTTGGGATGTGACCCAAGTTGTTGATTGTGGTGGGTAGCGTGCAGTGTGGTCAGGGAGGAGATAGTCATTTCCTGGATGAAGGTGCGAACTGAAGTGGGTGGGTTATTACTGGGTGAGTCAGCAGAGGGAGTTGAATGAAATGTTACATTTAAATGTCATGTTTGGTTAGCAGTGATTTGGATGCCGTGTCTCTTTCAACTTGTTTTGTTTTACAAGTTATTGCAGTGTGTTGAAAATTCCCAGGGATCCATGATTCCATGCAGTGTGTTGAAAATTCCCAGGGATCCATGATTCCATGCAGTGAGTTGAATATTCCCAAGGATCCATGATTCCATGCAGTGTGTTGAATATTCCCAGGGATCCATGATTCCATGCAGTGTGTTGAATATTCCCAAGGATCCATGATTCCATGCAGTGTGTTGAATATTCCCAGGGATCCATGATTCCATGCAGTGTGTTAAATATTCCCAAGGATCCATGATTCCATGCAGTGTGTTTAACTTAGTGTCTGGTGTAGACTAATAGGTACGGACAGTTTTGTAATAACATTTAGTCAGAGCTAGGCTGTTGTTGGGTGTTTACAGAGGAGTTTAGTCTTTTCAGAATCAGAACACATACCTGGAATGTGACTTAGTGAATAGGTGTTGCCAGCAATAGGCAATGTGGAAACAGAATACAGACACCGGTTACTCCGAGGGTTATTTAGACAGTCAGTCGTTCTGCCCTGAGGGGAAGGCTGTTCAGCATGACCCTACAGACAGACAGGCAGACAGGCCGGGCCCCTCCAGCCCCTCACCTGAAGACAGACAGGTAGGCCGGGCCCCTCCAGCCCCTGGGCCCCTCAGCAGTCCAGAGTGAAGACTGAACACTGGGGCAGAGGTCACCACTAAACAGAGCTGAGCTATTGTCTCTCGCCAAGTCGGTCACATCCACCGATGAAAATGCAATCAAAACAAACAGACCAGCCGATCCGGGAGCTTCTCCTGTGTCATCATTAATCACACCTTCAAAGACCTCAGCCTTTCTTACGCTCAGCCACTCAGCCCCTCGCTCTCTCTTCCCCCTCCTCCTCATCCCCCCTCTCTCTCTCATCCCCCCCCTCCCTCCCTCTCATCCCCCATCTCTCTCATCCCCCTCGCTCTCTCCCTCTCACCCCCTCTCTCTCATCCCCCCTCCCTCTCATCCCCCCCTCCCTCTCATCCCCCTCGCTCTCTCTCTCTGTCTCTCTCTCATCCCCCTCCTCCTCATCCCCCCTCTCTCTCTCATCCCCCCTCTCTCTCATCCCCCCTCTCTCTCATCCCCCTCGCTCTCTCCCTCTCCCTCTCCCTCTCATCCCCCTCACTCTCATCCCCCTATCACCCCCCCCCCCCCCCCCCCCCCCTCATTCCTCAACCAGGCTAAAAGAGGGACATGACTGCCCGAAGGCGTCTGCTGCTCTCTGTTGCATGCTTCTACTGTGTCCAAGGGTTTCAAACCAGGTAAAGGATCTCCAACCAGGTAAAGGATCTCCAACCAGGTAAAGGATCTCCAACCAGGTAAAGGATCTCAAACCAGGTAAAGGATCTCCAACCAGGTAGTTGAATGGTAAAAAGGAGAGGGACATTCGAAATGAGAATCTCAGCCCAAAAAGTTTGACCTTGATGAGAATGATTCCTAACGTGTCTTTATAAAATACATAAATATATGATATAATTTTTAAACTTTCACAAACAAATGTATTGAGGTTGTTATTAAAAATCTATGCTAATTAAATATTGTACCTTTTTAGGTCAATTAGCATGAGTTTCAGACTGTTTTCTGCAGCCAAAGTCCTTCATACAGCTATAGTAATGCTTTCAGTACACATGAGGTTCCCGGCTGTGTGTGTAAACCAGGCTCAGGGTTAAAGGTCAACCTCACCTTTGTATGGTTGTCAGTTTTAACCAACAGCTAAGCTATCTTATCAGACTGCTCCCCTTACACCCCACTTGTTAAAAGGTACCACTTCAGTCAAGTTTTTTATTTTAAACACCCAGTATTTACTCATATAATATCCCATATCTTAAGTAAAGTAAAGTAATTAAATATAAAACATGTTTTGATTTGTTGTGAACACTCAGAACAGACTTCTATCTTGGAAAGCAACGTTCTAGTGAGGAGGAGAGGATTTCACCCTCCTTAGACTTTTAATTGTCATCTATGTCAGAGACAATTTAGACATATTTCTGTCATTATGGGTGCATTGGGTGTAGATTGATGAGAAGAAAAATAATTTCATACATTTTAGAATAACGTAACAAAATGTGGAAAAAGTCAAGGGGTTTGAATACTTTCTGAAGGCACTGTATAGATGAAGAGAGTGAGGGAGAGAGAGAGAGGGAGAGAGCGAGGGAGAGAGCGAGGGAGAGAGAGAGAGAGAGAGAGAGGGAGAGAGCGAGGGAGAGAGAGAGAGAGAGAGAGAGGGAGAGAGGGAGAGAGAGAGGGAGAGAGAGAGAGAGGGAGAGAGCGAGGGAGAGAGAGAGAGAGAGACAGAGAGAGGGAGAGAGCGAGGGAGAGAGAGAGAGACAGAGAGGGAGAGAGAGCGTGGGAGAGAGAGAGAGAGTGAGGGAGAGAGAGAGAGAGGGAGAGAGAGCGTGGGAGAGAGAGAGAGAGTGAGGGAGAGAGAGAGAGAGGGAGAGAGAGCGAGGGAGAGAGAGAGAGCGAGAGAGAGAGAGAGGGAGAGAGAGCGAGGGAGAGGGAGAGAGGGAGAGAGAGCGAGGGAGAGAGAGCGAGGGAGAGAGAGGGATGACACTTCATTGTACACAGTGCCTTGCGAAAGTATTCGGCCGCCTTGAACTTTGCGACCTTTTGCCACATTTCAGGCTTCAAACATAAAGATATAAAACTGTATTTTTTTGTGAAGAATCAACAACAAGTGGGACACAATCATGAAATGGAACGACATTTATTGGATATTTCAAACTTTTTTAACAAATCAAAAACTGAAAAATTGGGCGTGCAAAATTATTCAGCCCCTTTACTTTCAGTGCAGCAAACTCTCTCCAGAAGTTCAGTGAGGATCTCTGAATGATCCAATGTTGACCTAAATGACTAATGATGATAAATACAATCCACCTGTGTGTAATCAAGTCTCCGTATAAATGCACCAGCACTGTGATAGTCTCAGAGGTCCGTCAAAAGCGCAGAGAGCATCATGAAGAACAAGGAACACACCAGGCAGGTCCGAGATACTGTTGTGAAGAAGTTTAAAGCCGGATTTGGATACAAAAATATTTCCCAAGCTTTAAACATCCCAAGTAGCACTATGCAAGCGATAATATTGAAATGGAAGGAGTACCAGACCACTGCAAATCTACCAAGACCTGGCCGTCCCTCTAAACTTTCAGCTCATACAAGGAGAAGACTGATCAGAGATGCAGCCAAGATGACATGATCACTCTGGATGAACTGCAGAGATCTACAGCTGAGGTGGGAGACTCTGTCCATAGGACAACAATCAGTCGTATATTGCACAAATCTGGCCTTTATGGAAGAGTGCCAAGAAGAAAGCCATTTCTAAAAGATATCCATAAAAAGTGTCGTTTAAAGTTTGCCACAAGCCACCTGGGAGACACACCAAACATGTGGAGGAAGGTGCTCTGGTCAGATGAAACCAAAATGGAACTTTTTGGCAACAATGCAAAACGTTATGTTTGGCGTAAAAGCAACACAGCTGAACACACCATCCCCACTGTCAAACATGGTGGTGGCAGCATCATGGTTTGGGCCTGCTTTTCTTCAGCAGGGACAGGGAAGATGGTTAAAATTGATGGGAAGATGGATGGAGCCAAATACAGGACCATTCTGGAAGAAAACCTGATGGAGTCTGCAAAAGACCTGAGACTGGGACGGAGATTTGTCTTCCAACAAGACAATGATCCAAAACATAAAGCAAAATCTACAATGGAATGGTTCAAAAATAAACATATCCAGGTGTTAGAATGGCCAAGTCAAAGTCCAGACCTGAATCCAATCGAGAATCTGTGGAAAGAACTGAAAACTGCTGTTCACAAATGCTCTCCATCCAACCTCACTGAGCTCGAGCTGTTTTGCAAGGAGTAATGGGAAAAAATGTCAGTCTCTCGATGTGCAAAACTGATAGAGACATACCCCAAGCGACTTACAGCTGTAATCGCAGCAAAAGGTGGCGCTACAAAGTATTAACTTAAGGGGGCTGAATAATTTTGCACGCCCAATTTTTCAGTTTTTGATTTGTTAAAAAAGTTTGAAATATCCAATAAATGTCGTTCCACTTCATGATTGTGTCCCACTTGTTGTTGATTCTTCACAAAAAATACAGTTTTATACACTGTATATATCTGAAATATGAAGATTACTTTTTAAGATTAGATTATCTTTGGGGCGGCAGGTAGCTTAGTGGTTAGAGCGTTGATCTAGTAACCGAAAGGTTGGAGGATTGAATCCCCGAGCTGACAAGGTACAAATCTGTCGTTCTGCCCCAGAACAAGGCAGTTAACACACTGTTCCTAGGCTGTCATTGTAAATAAGAATTTGTTCTTAACTTCACTTGCCTAGTTAAATAAAGGTAAAATAGATAATAAACATTTTGTCTCTTTAACTCTTCATGTTGTTCTTTTCATGTGACTGATAAGTGGTGTAAATTACTTAAGTAAAAATACTTTCATGTACTACATAAGTAGTTTTTCGGGATATTTGTACTTTACTATTTATATTTTTGATTACTTTTACTTTTACTTCACTACATTCCTAAAGAAAATAATGTACTTTTTACTCCATAAAGTTTCCCTGACACCCAAAGTACTTTTTCAATTTTGAATGCTTAGCAGGACAGGAACATTGTCAAATTGACGCACTTATGAAGAGAACACCTGGTCATCCCTACTGCCTCTGATCTGGAGGACTCACTAAACAGAGAACATCCCTGGTCATCCGTACTGCCTCTGATCTGGAGGACTCACTAAACAGAGAACATCCCTGGTCATCCGTACTGCCTCTGATCTGGAGGACTCACTAAACAGAGAACATCCCTGGTCATCCCTACTGCCTCTGATCTGGAGGACTCACTAAACAGAGAACATCCCTGGTCATCCGTACTGCCTCTGATCTGGAGGACTCACTAAACAGAGAACATCCCTGGTCATCCCTACTGTCTCTGATCTGGAGGACTCACTAAACAGAGAACATCCCTGGTCATCCCTACTGCCTCTGATCTGGAGGACTCACTAAACAGAGAACATCCCTGGTCATCCCTACTGCCTCTGATCTGGAGGACTCACTAAACAGAGAACATCCCTGGTCATCCGTACTGCCTCTGATCTGGTGGACTCACTAAACAGAGAACATCCCTGGTCATCCGTACTGCCTCTGATCTGGAGGACTCACTAAACAGAGAACATCCCTGGTCATCCCTACTGCCTCTGATCTGGAGGACTCACTAAACAGAGAACATCCCTGGTCATCGCTACTGTCTCTGATCTGGAGGACTCACTAAACAGAGAACATCCCTGGTCATCCCTACTGCCTCTGATCTGGAGGACTCACTAAACAGAGAACATCCCTGGTCATCCCTACTGCCTCTGATCTGGAGGACTCACTAAACAGAGAACATCCCTGGTCATCCGTACTGCCTCTGATCTGGTGGACTCACTAAACAGAGAACATCCCTGGTCATCCCTACTGCCTCTGATCTGGAGGACTCACTAAACAGAGAACATCCCTGGTCATCCCTACTGCCTCTGATCTGGAGGACTCACTAAACAGAGAACATCCCTGGTCATCCCTACTGCCTCTGATCTGGAGGACTCACTAAACAGAGAACATCCCTGGTCATCCCTACTACCTCTGATCTGGAGGACTCACTAAACAGAGAACATCCCTGGTCATCCTTACTGCCTCTGATCTGGAGGACTCACTAAACAGAGAACATCCCTGGTCATCCCTACTGCCTCTGATCTGGAGGACTCACTAAACACAAATGCATCTTCTGTAAATAATTTCTGAGTGTTGGAGTGTACCCCTGGCTATACATACATTTTAAAAACAAGAAAATGGTCCCGTCTGGTTTGCTTAATATAAGTAATTTTAAATGATTTATACTTTTTTTTTTTTTTTTTGATACTTAAGTATATTTTAGCAATTACATTTACTTAGTTAAGTACAAACTAGTACAAAAGAAGTGTCCCTTTTTCGGGACCCTGTCTTTCAAAGATAATTCATAAAAATACAAATAACTTCTTCATTGTAAAGGGTTTAAACACTGCTTGTTCAATGAACCACAATTAATGAACATACACCTGTGGAACGGTCGTTAAGACACTTAACAGCTTACAGACAGTGGGCAATTAAGGTCACAGTTATGAAACCTAGGACACTAAAGAGGCCTTTCTACTGGCTCTGAAAAACACCAAAAGAAAGATGCCCAGGGTCCTTGTTCATCTGTGTGAACGTGCCTTAGGCATACTGCAAGGAGGCATGAGGACTGCAGAAGTGGCCAGGGCATTAAATTGCAATGTCCGTACTGTGAGACACCTAAGACAGCGCTACAGGGAGACAGGACGGACAGCTGACCGTCCTCGCAGTGGCAGACCACGTGTAACAACACCTGCACAGGAGCGAGATCGATTTGAAGGCGGAGGGTCAGTCATGGTTTGGGGCGGTGTGTCACAGCTTCATCGGACTGAGCTTGTTGTCATTGCAGGCAATCTCAACGCTGTGCGTTACAGGGAAGACATCCTCCTCCCTCATGTGGTACACTTCCTGCAGGCTCATCCTGACATGACCCTCCAGCATGACAATGCCACCAGCCATACTACTTGTTCTGTGCGTGATTTCCTGCAAGACAGGAATGTCAGGGTCCTGCCATGGCCAGTGACGAGCCCGGATCTCAATCTCATTGAGCACGTCTGGGACCTGTTGTATTCGGAGGGCTAGGGCTTGGGCCATTCCCCCCAGAAATGTCTGGGACCTGTTGGATCGGAGGGTGAGGGCTTGGGCTATTCCCCCCAGAAATGTCTGGGACCTGTTGGATCGGAGGGTGAGGGCTAGGGCCATTCCCCCCAGAGATGTCTGGGACCTGTTGGATCGGAGGGTGAGGGCTAGGGCCATTCCCCACAGAAATGTCCAGGAACTTGCAGGTGCCTTGTTGGAAGAGTGGAGTAACATCTCACAGCAAGAACTGGCAAATCTGGTGCAGTCCATGAGGAGGAGATGCACTGCAGTACTTAATGCAGCTGGTGGCCGCACCAGATACTGACTGTTACTTTTGATTTTGAACCCCCCTTTGTTCAGGGACACATTATTCAATTTCTGTTAGTCACGTGTCTGTGGAACTTGTTCAGTTTGTTGAATCTTGTTATGTTCATACAAATATTTACACATGTAAAGTTTGCTGAAAATAAACACAGTTGACAGTAAGAGGGCGTTTCTTTTTTTTGCTGAGTTATTTCAAACCAAATACTTTTAGACTTTTAACTCAAGTGATATTTTACTGGTTGACTTTCACTTTTATTTGAGTCATTTTCTATTAAGGATATCTCTACTTTTAGAGTGACCGTTGGTTTGGATCAGTGGATTAGATAAGCAAGTACTCCAAACAATATAAACACAAATACAAAAAGCCTAACTCTTCTAAACCATCAGATATACTTTATTGTTTTTATGTGTGGAACTTAACCCCAGTAATATGTACAATATCCCACTATGGTCAGACATACATACCACAGTATCGATATCCCACTATGGTCAGACGTACATACCACAGTATCGATATCCCACTATGGTCAGACGTACATACCACAGTATCAATATCCCACTATGGTCAGACGTACATACCACAGTATCGATATCCCACTATGGTCAGACATACATACCACAGTATCGATATCCCACTATGGTCAGACGTACATACCACAGTATCGATATCCCACTATGGTCAGACGTACATACCACAGTATCGATATCCCACTATGGTCAGACATACATACCACAGTATCGATATCCCACTATGGTCAGACGTACATACCACAGTATCAATATCCCACTATTGTCAGACGTACATACCACAGTATCGATATCCCACTATGGTCAGACATACATACCACAGTATCGATAACCCACTATGGTCAGACGTACATACCACAGTATCGATATCCCACTATGGTCAGACGTACATACAACTGTATCAATTCAGATCAATCTAGAGCTCGTATTTCCTCATCATCACCTTCATCTCAACAGCCATATAAATGTACAGAAGGGTGAAGGAGCAGAAGGTTTCATGTGACTGCTTAGACTGCTCTGCTGTCACTTCAGACTTTGCCCGGCGCTCCTGTCCTGCACTGTGGAGGCATTGTTGCAATGAGAACGCCGCACCTATAAATATCAGACCGGGCTGGCAGCTGAACATCTAGACACAACTGTTTTAATGTCTGTTTGCACCTCCAGCCACCTTAGTCGGACAACCGTCTCTGACCAAGCTATAGACACCCTACCCGTTTGACCCGGCAACAGACTCCCTATCCCTGGTTACGGCGGACAATCCAAGTCGTCTCTGACACAGCTATAGACACCCTACCCTCGTTTGACCCAGCAACAGACTCCCTATCCCTGGTCTAATCGGACAATCCAACCATGTCTGACCCAGCAACACACCCACTATTCAACCATGTCTGACCCAGCAACAGACCCACTATCCAACCATGTCTGACCCACAACAGACCCACTATCCAACCATGTCTGACCCAGCAACAGACCCACTATCCAACCATGTCTGACCCACAACAGACCCACTATCCAACCATGTCTGACCCACAACAGACCCACTATCCGTGGTCTGGTCTGACAACCCACAGGGGTTTCACCAGTTTTACTTTTGTTCCCCTCTTTCCATTAATAACTGCCAGACAGTTCTCTACAGTGGATAAGTACACCTACAGACCATGGTCGACCAACCATCTCTGACTGACCCAGCTACAGAGAGGCTGAGACCCATGAAATCACCTTACAGACATTCTCTTCCTGGTCGACCAACCATCTCTGACTGACCCAGCTACAGAGAGGCTGAGACCCATGAAATCACCTTACAGACATTCTCTTCCTGGTCGACCAACCATCTCTGTCTGACCCAGCTACAGAGAGGCTGAGACCCATGAAATCACCTTACAGACATTCTCTTCCTGGTCGACCAACCATCTCTGTCTGACCCAGCTACAGAGAGGCTGAGACCCATGAAATCACCTTACAGACCTTCTCTTCCTGGTCGACCAACCATCTCTGTCTGACCCAGCTACAGAGAGGCTGAGACCCATGAAATCACCCTAATCTGCTTTCGTTCTCCATTATCTAGAAATGTTTCAAATGGCAGAAGGTTGGCTACAGTGAAAATGCGCAAAGGACCACAATGCCAAGATAGAGAGTTACCATATTGCCATAACATAATACTACTATATGGACTACTAGTAGCCTGTGTTTCATGCTTACATTGAGCCGGTCATTCAACTCTGATACCAGAGAGCCTTCCCAGCAAACCAAAATGACTTCTGTGAAAATTCCCGGAACATTTGTTAGGTTGCGTCAAATGTTCTCATAACACAAACAAACTGTCCAGTTGTGCTGATGATTATAAAATGTTTGTATAAAACATTTTTCTGACATTTCAAGAATGTTCCCAGAACACATTTAGTCTGTTCTGTTAAGGTTCTCAGAATGGCAGAATGTCAGGTTCTCAGAATGTCAGGTTCTCAGAATGTCAGGTTCTCAGAATGTCAGAATGTCAGGTTCTCAGAATGTCAGAATGTCAGGTTCTCAGAATGTCAGGTTCTCAGAATGTCAGGTTCTCAGAATGTCAGGTTCTCAGAATGTCAGAATGTCAGGTTCTCAGAATGTCAGGTTCTCAGAATGTCAGGTTCTCAGAATGTCAGGTTCTCAGAATGTCAGAATGTCAGGTTCTCAGAATGTCAGGTTCTCAGAATGTCAGGTTCTCAGAATGTCAGGTTCTCAGAATGTCAGGTTCTCAGAATGTCAGGTTCTCAGAATGTCAGAATGTCAGGTTCTCAGAATGTCAGGTTCTCAGAATGTCAGGTTCTCAGAATGTCAGAATGTCAGGTTCTCAGAATGTCAGGTTCTCAGAATGTCAGAATGTCTGGTTCTCAGAATGTCAGAATGTCAGGTTCTCAGAATGTCAGAATGTCAGGTTCTCAGAATGTCAGGTTCTCAGAATGTCAGAATGTCAGGTTCTCAGAATGTCAGAATGTCAGGTTCTCAGAATGTCAGGTTCTCAGAATGTCAGAATGTCAGGTTCTCAGAATGTCAGGTTCTCAGAATGTCAGAATGTCAGGTTCTCAGAATGTCAGAATGTCAGGTTCTCAGAATGTCAGGTTCTCAGAATGTCAGAATGTCAGGTTCTCAGAATGTCAGGTTCTCAGAATATGTGCAGCTGATTATCCAATACTTATTTTTGTGTGAAAAAACATTGTTGTTACAAGAAAATTCCCAAAACACATTTTTGTATGTTCTTTAAAAGTTCTTAAAACATTTATTTAGATTGTGGGGACATTGTGTGGATATGACAGGAGATAAGTTCCCAAAACACTAAAACTCTCCAGTTGTATTGACATTCAGATAATATTTGTATTAGGGTGCAGAAAACATTCCCTCACTGTCCTTAGAAGGTTATTCCTATGTTCAAATGAAGTTACGACATTCCCTCACTGTCCTTAGAAGGTTATTCCTATGTTCAAATGAAGTTACGACATTCCCTCACTGTCCTTAGAAGGTTATTCCTATGTTCAAATGAAGTTAAAACATTCCCTCACTGTCCTTAGAAGGTTATTCCTATGTTCAAATGAAGTTACGACATTCCCTCACTGTCCTTAGAAGGTTATTCCTATGTTCAAATGAAGTTACGACATTCCCTCACTGTCCTTAGAAGGTTATTCCTATGTTCAAATGAAGTTAAGAACAGTCCACAGAGGTCTTTTCTTCATGTGGTAGTGTTGTCTTACTGTTGAGGAACTTTTTGGCAATTATTTGGAATTATATGACAATTTATTAGACATATATTTGACAAACATAGTTTTACCATATTTTGTTGGAAGTCACAAGCGAAACCGGGGAGCTTTGGAGTGGTATCCCTGGAATATGACTAACACAAAAATACATCTGTTTATACCTTCCCTCTGACTATCAGGTTGGGTTCTTTGTCTTTGTAAAGAGAGGATAACTACATCTAGAAAAATAACTATCCTCTACTATGTCTTACTCTACCAATCTTCTTTATATCCTGGTAAGTTGTGCTGTTCGGACTTTTATTTTCCCTACAGACTTGACATTCATGTTAAATGATTGGCTGGCAGATTGCGGTGAAGTGTATATGGATGTGCATAATGTACCGAAAACACATAGCCATAGTTTGGACTATAATTTAATTCAGGATTTCAGTACAAAGGGAAAATCCACTAGAAACTGTAGGATCTTGGTGGCACAGCAGACTCAGTAGCCTACAGCGCTTGCAGATCGCAAATCACCTTGATTACCTTTCTTAAAAAAAAAAGAAGCTATAGCTATGTTTGGACAATACCCTTATGTTCTAGGAACATTACTGGAACCTTGTATTAATACACTCCCTGGCAACCAGACACTCCCTGGCAACCAGACACTCCCTGGCAACCAGACACTCCCTGGCAACCTAATGAGAACCTTAGCGTTTTTACAGATGTTGTGAACAAGATTTTAGTGAATGTTAGGAGAACATTCCAAGGATATTTCATTTCAAAAACTATTCTTAGAAAATAATATTTGGTGATCAAAAACATTCTTTGAATGTTTGTGGGACGTTATCATACTAATATTAGTTCAAGCCCTCACTAGAACTTAATGGGAATGTTAGCTAAATGTTCTGGGAATGTTCCAGGTTTGCTAGGTTCTTTGTTGTTATCAATACACACCATTGGTTGTTCATTGACCATCCTATTGCAAGAGAAATTTTCCTTCACTGCATGAAATGAACACTTGTACTGTATTCAAAGGTTTTAAAGATGTTTGTAATTTCCATTTACTATCAAATATTTATCAACCCACACATATGTGTCCATTCATTTTAATCCACATAGTAACTCACGTTTCCTGTTGCTGCAGGATTCTTTTCCTGCTGTGAGAAACTGGTCCAATTAATATCCTATACCTGTGTAGGTGTCTCGGGTGATATCTCCATTAATGTTAGCGCAGCGTTCCACTAATGTTTTCTCATCACCAATTTAATTTAATCCCGATATGATTGCTGAAGAATGTTTAGGGAACGTTATTGGAACAATCATGTCATTAACGTCAACGCTACTACTATATGAGAGCGTTGTGGGACTATTCCCTGCTTGCTGTTATGGGTGGTTTTAACAACATGTCCATCAACGTTGGCAGAACGTTCCCGTAATGTTTTCTCAGAACCGTTTCTGTTGTTTTTACATTTTGTTACGGCAATATATTCTATAAAACATTGTGTTGTTATATTCTCTGGGAACCTAATGAGAACGTTTGGGGAACGTTCTGTGGTGGTTGTTGCAGATGTTGTGCACGTCATTGCAGTGAACGTTAGGAGAACATTCCAAGGATATTTAATTTAAAACATTTTCTGAAAGAAAATAAATAAATAAATAAATATATATGTACATTCTTTGAATGTTTTTGAGATGTTATCTTCCTAATGTTAGATAAAACACTAAACAGAACTTGGAAATCTTAGTTAATGTTCTGGGAATGTTCCCGGTTTGCTGGGTTGTTTTTTTCCTTTCTTTCATTTTGAAATGGCTGATGGTCGAGGAGTACCATGGAGAATAAAGCAGCCTTGTCCGAAGCAGAACCAACCATAAGGCAGCAGGATCTCCTGTTTCTCCAGCATGATAAAGAAGCACGTTCCCCGGACAGGACGCAAGTCTATTACAGGGCCTTGGAGAATAAGTATGTCCATTGTGTAAAGTTCAAGTGGTCTGGGTTTTTTGACAGTAACATGGCTAAATGCTATTATAACACACCACTCACAGCACACCAGTTGTTAGCTAGCTACTTACCGATGAAAGGGGAGCTCGGGGCAATACTGCACAGCTGTGGAGTAAGGACAATTCATTCTGAATTTTTCTATCTTCTCGTGGTCAACTCTTCAAAGCTGTCAGTAGATCACATAAACACATGTATTAGTGATCATACATGGACTAGGTGAATAAAATCAGATAAATAAATAAGAATTAATAAATACAGGACTGTGTTTTAAAGTCCTGGAGGGTCAAGTGCACAGCAGTGAAGAACGTCTGGAGGATGTTTAGATTTTTGGTATTTTTTTCTTCGGCTCACCAGCGAAGAGGCGGGGTTTGAGCCAGCGCACTGACCAATCCCCGGTAGCAGTTGGACAGGGGTATCACTCTCCCTCAGTTGCTAGGATATAGATATCAAGCAACACCCCTCCCTCCTCACCCATTTCCCTAGGTCTAACTCTAGCCCCTATCTCACCACTATCCTGAAAAGCTGAAGCTCATCCCTGTGCCATTTGCTCCCTCGCCTTGCTCTGACATTTCCACCCAGATTCCCTGGAGGTTTAAACGACAGACATGTCTGTTGCATCACACTGCTCACTATACTGCCCACCGCAAGCCCCACTGTGCCTGGTATCAGTCTGGCTAGTGTAGCGATGCCATAAACAACCCCCTGGTATCAGTCTGGCTAGTGTAGAGATGCCATAAACAATCCCCTGGTATCAGTCTGGCTAGTGTAGAGATGCCATAAACAACCCCCTGGTATCAGTCTGGCTAGTGTACAGATGTCATAAACAATCCCCTGGTATCAGTCTGGCTAGTGTACAGAAGTCATAAACAATCCCCTGGTATCAGTCTGGCTAGTGTAGAGATGCCATAAACAATCCCTTGGTATCAGTCTGGCTAGTGTACAGATGTCATAAACAATCCCCTGGTATCAGTCTGGCTACAGTCTGGCTAGTGTAGAGATGCCATAAACAATCCCCTGGTATCAGTCTGGCTAGTGTAGAGATGCCATAAACAAACCCCTGGTATCAGTCTGGCTAGTGTAGAGATGCCATAAACAATCCCCTGGTATCAGTCTGGCTAGTGTAGAGATGCCATAAACAACCCCCTGGTATCAGTCTGGCTAGTGTAGAGATGCCATAAACAACCCCCTGGTATCAGTCTGGCTAGTGTAGAGATGCCATAAACAAACCCCTGGTGCCCATGGTGTAGTCTGTAGTCTATCTAGTCTGTAGTCTATCTAGTCTGTAGTCTATTTAGTCTGTAGTCTATCTAGTCTGTAGTCTGTCTAGTCTGTAGTCTATTTAGTCTGTAGTCTATCTAGTCTGTAGTCTGTCTAGCCTGTAGTCTATCTAGTCTGTAGTCTATCTAGTCTGTAGTCTCTGTAGTCTGTAGTCTATCTAGTCTGTAGTCTATGTAGCCTGTAGTCCATCTAGTCTGTAGTCTGTCTAGTCTGTAGTCTATCTAGTCTGTAGTCTGTCTAGTCTGTAGTCTGTCTAGTCTGTAGTCTATCTAGTCTGTAATCTGTCTAGCCTGTAGTCTATCTAGTCTGTAGTCTATCTAGTCTGTAGTCTGTCTAGTCTGTAGTCTGTCTAGCCTGTAGTCTATCTAGTTGTAGTCTATCTAGCCTGTAGTCTATCTAGTCTGTAGTCTGTCTAGTCTGTAGTCTATCCATTATGTAGTCTGTCTAGCCTGTAGTCTGTCTAGCCTGTAGTCTATCTAGTCTGTAGTCTGTCTAGCCTGTAGTCTATCTAGTCTGTAGTCTGTCTAGCCTGTAGTATGTCTAGCCTGTAGTCTATCTAGTCGGTAGTCTATCTAGTCTGTAGTCTATCTAGTCTGTAGTTAATTTAGTGATTGTCTCCTGATCCCTCCTGTCTCAGACTCCAGTATTTATGCTGCAGTAGTTTATGTTGCGGGGGGCTAGGGTCAGTCTGTTATATCTGGAGTATTTCTCCTGTCTTATTCGGTGACCTGTGTGAATTTAAGTATGCTCTCTCTAATTCTCTCTCTCTCTTTCCATCGTTCTTTCTTCCTCTCTCTCTTTCTCTCTCTCTCTCTCTCTTTCTCTCTCTCGGAGGATCTGAGCCCTAGGACTATGCCTCAGGACTACCTGCTTCAGTTTATTATTATTTGACCCTGCTGGTTTATGAACATTTGAACATCTTGGCCATGTTCTGTTATAATCTCCACCCGGCACAGCCAGAAGAGGACTTGCCACCCCTCATAGCCTGGTTCCTCTCTAGGTTTCTTCCTAGGTTTTGGTCTTTCTAGGGAGTTTTTCCTAGCCACTGTGCTTCTACACCTGCATTGCTTGCTGTTTGGGGTTTTAGGCTGGGTTTCTGTACAGCACTTTGTGATATCAGCTGATGTAAGATGGGCTATATAAATACATTTGATTTGATTTGATTACACAGTCAGACTGAGAGAACCTGTCAGCTTACACACAGATCTGATGTCAGTCTTGACGATGGTTAAGGAAATGGTAATGGTAACAGTAGACAGTGCTGCTGAGAGGTAGAGAGCAGTAAACATCACAAAGTTAACCTAAGTCTCTTCCTCTTGGGATGTTCTTTGTTACCCAATTAGTATCTGTTGCTGCCCATTTGGTGTCCTCCGTCAGTGTATTATCTTGGTGTCCTCCGTCAGTGTATTGTCTTGGTGTCCTCCGTCAGTGTATTATCTTGGTGTCCTCCATCAGTGTATTATCTTGGTGTCCCCCATCAGTTTATTATCTTGGTGTCCCCCATCAGTGTATTATCTGGGACCATAGAAACAAAGCGAGGCCAGACAGACAGACAGATTAGAAGTTATACCAGAAAAGCCTTTACACTAGTCTAATCTAACATAAAAATGTTGCTTTTAGTCCAACACCAAAACACCAATACACTATCTTCTCACTATCAGTCTCTCTCTCCCTCTCACCCACATAGTACGAGGCTGTAAACCAAGAGGCGTTTTGCGGTTTTAGGAGATGAATGGAGAGTGAATCAGCAGGCTAAAATAAAGGGCAGGGTCACAGAGGGGGGAGATAATAAATAGATCTGGTGTATCCAGGGAACACTAGCCCTGTGGTTGATCTGGACTGTTGTCTGTCTAATAAAAAGAGAGAGAGAGAGAGAGAGAGGGAGACAGAGTGGGAGAGGGAGAGAGAGAGAGAGAGAGAGAGAGAGAGATGATGGTATCGTAAATGAATGAATAAAATATACAGACCATAAATTCCAATTGGTTATACTTAAACTCTTTAACATCATCCTCAGCGCTGTCATCTTCCCCAATATTTGGAACGATGACTGATCCTCCCCAATCCACAAAAGTAGAGAAAAATTTGACCACAATAACATGCATCAACCTTGAGAAAATCCTCTGCATTATCATTAACTGCAGACTAGACTAGTACATTTCCTCAGTGAAAACAATGTACTGAGCAAATGTCAAATTGTCTCACACCCTTATTGACAAACAAACAAATCAAAACAAAGGCAAAGTCTTCTCAAGCTTTGTGGATTTCAAAAAAGCGTTGACTCAATTTGGCATGAGGGTCTGCTATATACATTGGGGAATGTTTGTTGAAAAACATACGACATTATAAAACCATGTACACAAACAAGTGTGCGGTTAAAAGTGGCAAAAACACACACATTTCTTTCCACAGCGCTGTGGGGTGAGACAGGGATGCAGCTTGAGCCCCACTCTCTTCAATATATATATATATATATATATATATATATATATATCAATGAATTGGCGAGGGCATTAGAACAGTCTGCAGCACCCGGCCTCACCCTACTAGAATCTGAAGTCAAATGTCTACTGTTTGTTGATGGTCTGGTGCTTCTGTCCCCAACCAAGGAGGGCCGACAGCAGCACCTAGACCTCTGGAGAGACCTGGGCCCTGACGGTAAATCTCAGTAAGACAAAAATAATGGCGTTCCAAAAAAGGTCCAGTTGCCAGGACCTCAAATACAAATTCCATCTAGAAACCGTTACTGCAGTGGTTCTCAATCCTGTTCCTGGGGACCGCTCACATTCTTTTGATGTGATCCATGACAACGAAGAAGCAGGTGTCCCTTCCAGTGATGTGGCGCTGCCCTTGGACCTGATGCCAGTAAGGATGGTCTTCACAGAAGCTTCCTTGATATAGAAATCCTTCGGTTTCACTGCCTCTTCAGTGGTAAGGTCCCTTGCACCAAAGGGACACTTGACACCCACCACTGCTGTGGTGCCCACTAGACCATCCGGTGAGGCACCTAGAATCCCAGGCCCCATGACCCAAAGCCCTGACGCCTGCAACATCCATCCCTGTTGCCATATCTGTGCACCACTTTACAGAAAACACCACATCGAACGACTGTGATCTTAGGACCCTGTTTTTTTTAGCAGCGATGGAGTAACAGGCTTGGTCCTAACCACTGTAACAGGCTTGGTCCTAACCACTGTAACAGGCTTGGTCCTAGCCACTGTAACAGGCTTGGTCCTAACCACTGTAACAGGCTTGGTCCTAGCCACTGTAACAGGATTGGTCCTAACCACTGTAACAGGCTTGGTCCTAACCACTGTAACAGGCTTGGTCCTAACCACTGTAACAGGCTTGGTCCTAACCACTGTAACAGGCTTGGTCCTAACTACTGTAACAGGCTTGGTCATAACTACTGTAACAGGCTTGGTCATAACTACTGTAACAGGCTTGGTCCTAACTACTGTAACAAGCTTGGTCCTAACCACTGTAACATGGTCATAACTACTGTAACAGGCTTGGTCATAACTACTGTAACAGGCTTGGCCCTAACCACTGTAACAGGCTTGGTCCTAACTACTGTAACAGGCTTGGTCCTAACTACTGTAACATGGCCCTAACCACTGTAACAGGCTTGGTCCTAACCACTGTAATATGGTCCTAACCACTGTAACAGGCTTGGTCCTAACTACTGTAACAGGCTTGGTCCTAACCACTGTAACAGACTTGGTCCTAACCACTGTAACATGGTCCTAACTACTGTAACAGGCTTGGTCCTAACCACTGTAACAGGCTTGGTCCTAACCACTGTAACAGGCTTGGTCCTAACCACTGTAACAGGCTTGGTCCTAACCACTGTAACAGGCTTGGTCCTAACCACTGTAACAGGCTTGGTCCTAACCACTGTAACAGGCTTGGTCCTAACCACTGTAACAGGCTTGGTCCTAACCACTGTAACAGGCTTGGTCCTAACCACTGTAACAGGCTTGGTCCTAACTACTGTAACAGGCTTGGTCATAACTACTGTAACAGGCTTGGTCATAACTACTGTAACAGGCTTGGTCCTAACTACTGTAACAAGCTTGGTCCTAACCACTGTAACATGGTCATAACTACTGTAACAGGCTTGGTCATAACTACTGTAACAGGCTTGGCCCTAACCACTGTAACAGGCTTGGTCCTAACTACTGTAACAGGCTTGGTCCTAACTACTGTAACATGGCCCTAACCACTGTAACAGGCTTGGTCCTAACCACTGTAATATGGTCCTAACCACTGTAACAGGCTTGGTCCTAACTACTGTAACAGGCTTGGTCCTAACCACTGTAACAGACTTGGTCCTAACCACTGTAACATGGTCCTAACTACTGTAACAGGCTTGGTCCTAACCACTGTAACAGGCTTGGTCCTAACCACTGTAACAGGCTTGGTCCTAACCACTGTAACAGGCTTGGTCCTAACCACTGTAACAGGCTTGGTCCTAACCACTGTAACAGGCTTGGTCCTAACCACTGTAACAGGCTTGGTCCTAACCACTGTAACAGGCTTGGTCCTAACTACTGTAACAGGCTTGGTCCTAACTACTGTAACAGGCTTGGTCCTAACCACTGTAACATGGTCCTAACCACTGTAACAGGCTTGGTCCTAACCACTGTAACATGGTCCTAACCACTGAAACAGGCTTGGTCCTAACCACTGTAACAGGCTTGGTCCTAACCACTGTAACAGGCTTGGTCCTAACCACTGTAACAGGCTTGGTCCTAACCACTGTAACATGGTCCTAACCACTGTAACAGGCTTGGTCCTAACCACTGTAACAGGCTTGGTCCTAACCACTGTAACATGGTCCTAACCACTGTAACAGGCTTGGTCCTAACTACTGTAACAGGCTTGGTCCTAACTACTGTAACAGGCTTGGTCCTAACCACTGTAACAGGCTTGGTCCTAACCACTGTAACAGGCTTGGTCCTAACCACTGTAACAGGCTTGGTCCTAACCACTGTAACAGGCTTGGTCCTAACCACTGTAACAGGCTTGGTCCTAACCACTGTAACAGGCTTGGTCCTAACCACTGTAACAGGCTTGGTCCTAACCACTGTAACAGGCTTGGTCCTAACTACTGTAACAGGCTTGGTCCTAACCACTGTAACAGGCTTGGTCATAACTACTGTAACAGGCTTGGTCATAACTACTGTAACAGGCTTGGTCCTAACCACTGTAACAGGCTTGGTCCTAACCACTGTAACAGGCTTGGTCCTAACTACTGTAACAGGCTTGGTCCTAACCACTGTAACAGGCTTGGTCATAACTACTGTAACAGGCTTGGTCATAACTACTGTAACAGTCTTGGTCCTAACCACTGTAACAAGCTTGGTCCTAACTACTGTAACAGGCTTGGTCCTAACTACTGTAACAGGCTTGGTCCTAACCACTGTAACAGGCTTGGTCATAACTACTGTAACAGGCTTGGTCCTAACTACTGTAACAGGCTTGGTCCTAACTACTGTAACAGGCTTGGTCCTAACTACTGTAACAGGCTTGGTCCTAACCACTGTAACAGGCTTGGTCCTAACCACTGTAACAGGCTTGGTCCTAACCACTGTAACAGGCTTGGTCCTAACTACTGTAACAGGCTTGGTCCTAACCACTGTAACAGGCTTGGTCCTAACTACTGTAACAGGCTTGGTCCTAACCACTGTAACAGGCTTGGTCCTAACCACTGTAACAGGCTTGGTCCTAACTACTGTAACAGGCTTGGTCCTAACCACTGTAACAGGCTTGGTCCTAACCACTGTAACAAGCTTGGTCCTAACTACTGTAACAGGCTTGGTCCTAACCACTGTAACATGGTCCTAACTACTGTAACAGGCTTGGTCCTAACCATTGTAACAGGCTTGGTCCAAACTACTGTAACAGGCTTGGTCCTAACTACTGTAACAGGCTTGGTCCTAACTACTGTAACAGGCTTGGTCCTAACTACTGTAACAGGCTTGGTCATAACCACTGTAACAGGCTTGGTCATAACTACTGTAACAGGCTGGGTCCTAACCACTGTAACAGGCTTGGTCATAACTACTGTAACAGGCTTGGTCCTAACCACTGTAACAGGCTTGGTCCTAACCACTGTAACATGGTCCTAACTACTGTAACAGGCTTGGTCCTAACCATTGTAACAGGCTTGGTCCAAACTACTGTAACAGGCTTGGTCCTAACTACTGTAACAGGCTTGGTCATAACTACTGTAACAGGCTTGGTCCTAACCACTGTAACAGGCTTGGTCCTAACCACTGTAACAGGCTTGGTCCTAACCACTGTAACAGGCTTGGTCCTAACCACTGTAACATGGTCCTAACTACTGTAACAGGCTTGGTCCTAACCACTGTAACAGGCTTGGTCCAAACTACTGTAACAGGCTTGGTCCTAACTACTGTAACAAGCTTGGTCCTAACCACTGTAACAGGCTTGGTCCTAACCACTGTAACAGGCTTGGTCCTAACCACTGTAACATGGTCCTAACTACTGTAACAGGCTTGGTCCTAACCATTGTAACAGGCTTGGTCCAAACTACTGTAACAGGCTTGGTCCTAACTACTGTAACAGGCTTGGTCCTAACTACTGTAACAGGCTTGGTCCTAACTACTGTAACAGGCTTGGTCATAACCACTGTAACAGGCTTGGTCATAACTACTGTAACAGGCTGGGTCCTAACCACTGTAACAGGCTTGGTCATAACTACTGTAACAGGCTTGGTCCTAACTACTGTAACAGGCTTGGTCCTAACTACTGTAACAGGCTTGGTCATAACCACTGTAACAGGCTTGGTCATAACTACTGTAACAGGCTTGGTCCTAACCACTGTAATATGGTCCTAACCACTGTAACAGGCTTGGTCATAACTACTGTAACAGGCTTGGTCCTAACCACTGTAATATGGTCCTAACCACTGTAACAGGCTTGGTCATAACTACTGTAACAGGCTTGGTCCTAACCACTGTAACAGGCTTGGTCCTAACTACTGTAACAGGCTTGGTCATAACCACTGTAACAGGCTTGGTCATAACTACTGTAACAGGCTTGGTCCTAACTACTGTAACAAGCTTGGTCATAACTACTGTAACAGGCTTGGTCCTAACCACTGTAACAGGCTTGGTCATAACTACTGTAACAAGCTTGGTCCTAACCACTGTAACAGGCTTGGTCCTAACTACTGTAACAGGCTTGGTCCTAACCACTGTAACATGGTCCTAACCACTGTAACAGGATTGGTCCTAACCACTGTAACAGGCTTGGTCCTAACCACTGTAACAGGCTTGGTCCTAACCACTGTAACATGGTCCTAACCACTGTAACAGGATTGGTCCTAACCACTGTAACAGGCTTGGTCCTAACCACTGTAACAGGCTTGGTCCTAACCACTGTAACAGGCTTGGTCCTAACCACTGTAACAGGCTTGGTCCTAACCACTGTAACAGGCTTGGTCCTAACCACTGTAACAGGCTTGGTCCTAACCACTGTAACAGGCTTGGTCCTAACTACTGTAACAAGCTTGGTCCTAACCACTGTAACAGGCTTGGTCCTAACCACTGTAACAGGCTTGGTCCTAACCACTGTAACAGGCTTGGTCCTAACCACTGTAACAGGCTTGGTCCTAACTACTGTAACAGGCTTGGTCCTAACCACTGTAACAGGCTTGGTCCTAACTACTGTAACAGGCTTGGTCCTAACCACTGTAACAGGCTTGGTCCTAACCACTGTCACAGGCTTGGTCATAACTACTGTAACAGGCTTGGTCCTAACCACTGTAACAGGCTTGGTCCTAACCACTGTAACAGGCTTGGTCCTAACCACTGTTCCATCATTGCTGTCCGTCAACCTCTCTCTCCTCATGGCATTCCAGTTGAGGTTGGTGCGCTGTCCAACTGTTGCCTGCCATATAGCCTCATTTTTTAGATGTTTTATTTCACCTTTATTTAACCAGGTAGGCTAGTTGAGAACAAGTTCTCATTTGCAACTGTGACCTGGCCAAGATAAAGCAAAGCAGTGTGACACAGACAACAACACATAGTTACACATGGAGTAAACAATAAACAAGCCAATAAACAAATCAATGGCTAAGTAGAAAAAAATGAAGTCTATATACAGTGTGTGCAAAAGGCATGAGGAGGAAGGCAATAAATAGACCATAGGAGTGAATAATTACAATTTAGCAGATTAACACTGGAGTGATAGAGGAGCAGATGATGATGTGCAAGTAGAGATACTGGTGTGCAAAAGAGCAGAAATGTAAATAAAACAAAAACAGTATGGGGATGAGGTAGATAGATTGGGTGGGTTATTTACAGATGGACTGTGTACAGCTGCTCCTGCTGCTCCACAGACAGCGCCATGCCAACCAGGAAGCCTGCATGCCCCATGTGCCCTTGTTTTAACAATGTCTGGTACTGCCAGGAAGGGTAGCTGCTCAAGGTTCAAGCAGACATGTAATTCCACTGAACCAGATACGGTTCCTTAGCTACTAGATCCTCTGTGAGCTCTCGGGACCGAGGGGTTGTAGTCTTCAGCTGACTGCACCTGGTTGGGCACGGCTGACTAGTCTTCAGCCGGATACAGGTCCTCCACTGACCTGCACCTGGTTGGGCACGGCTGGCTAGTCTTCAGCCAGGTACAGGTCCTCCACTGACCCGCACCTGGTTGGGCACAGCTGGCTAGTCTTCAGCCAGGTACAGGTCCTCCACTGACTCCACCTGTTTGGGCACGGCTGGCTTCCTCCACTCACATTCCACATCCGTACGGCCGATATTGTGAACAACCAAAATAGGCTTCATGGCTCCACTGATGAGCTCCATGGAGGCTTTTAAATGTGGTAGAGAGAATCCCTGGTCACCGATAGAGACCTGCCAACAGGAAGGAGGTTAAGAGTTACATGTTGTAGAGAGAATCCCCTGGTCAACGATAGAGACCTGGCAACAGGAAGTGGTCACCTATAGAGACCTATAAACAGGAAGTGGTCACCTATAGAGACCTGGCAACAGGAAGTGGTCACCTAGAGAGACCTGACAACAGGAAGGAGGTTAGGTGTTACATGTTGTAGAGAGAATCCCCTGGTCACCTAGAGAGACCTGACAACAGGAAGTGGTCACCTATAGAGACCTGCCAACAGGAAGGAGGTTAGGTGTTACATGTTGTAGAGAGAATCCCCTGGTCACCGATAGAGACCTGCCAACAGGAAGGAGGTTAAGAGTTAAATGTTGTAGAGAGAATCCCCTGGTCAACGATAGAGACCTGGCAACAGGAAGTGGTCACCTATAGAGACCTATAAACAGGAAGTGGTCACCTGTAGAGACCTGCCAACAGGAAGTGGTCACCTGTAGAGACCTGCCAACAGGAAGTGGCCACCTAGAGAGACCTGCCAACAGGAACTGGTCACCTAGAGAGACCTGACAACAGGAAGGAGGTTAGGTGTTACATGTTGTAGAGAGAATCTCCATGTCACCTAGAGAGACCTGACAACAGGAAGTGGTCACCTATAGAGACCTGCCAACAGGAAGGAGGTTAGGTGTTACATGTTGTAGAGAGAATCCCCTGGTCACCTAGAGAGACCTGACAACAGGAAGTGGTCACCTATAGAGACCTGCCAACAGGAAGGAGGTTAGGTGTTACATGTTGTAGAGAGAATCCCATGGTCACCTATAGAGACCTGACAACAGGAAGTGGTCACCTGTAGAGACCTATAAACAGGAAGTGGTCACCTATAGAGACCTGCCAACAGGAAGGAGGTTAGGTGTTACATGTTGTAGAGAGAATCCCCTGGTCACCTAGAGAGACCTGACAACAGGAAGTGGTCACCTATAGAGACCTGCCAACAGGAAGGAGGTTAGGTGTTACATGTTGTAGAGAGAATCCCCTGGTCACCGATAGAGACCTGCCAACAGGAAGGAGGTTAAGAGTTACATGTTGTAGAGAGAATCCCCTGGTCAACGATAGAGACCTGGCAACAGGAAGTGGTCACCTATAGAGACCTATAAACAGGAAGTGGTCACCTGTATAGACCTGCCAACAGGAAGTGGTCACCTGTAGAGACCTGCCAACAGGAAGTGGCCACCTAGAGAGACCTGCCAACAGGAACTGGTCACCTAGAGAGACCTGACAACAGGAAGGAGGTTAGGTGTTACATGTTGTAGAGAGAATCCCCTGGTCACCTATAGAAACCTGCCAACAGGAAGTGGTCACCTACAGAGACCTGCCAACAGGAAGTGGTCACCTAGAGAGACCTGCCAACAAGAAGTGGTCACCTATAGAGACCTGCCAACAGGAAGTGGTCACCTAGAGAGACCTGCCAACAAGAAGTAGTCACCTAGAGAGACCTGCCAACAGGAAGTGGTCACCTAGAGAGACCTGCCAACAGGAAGTGGTCACCTAGAGAGACCTGCCAACAGGAAGTGGTCACCTAGAGAGACCTGCCAACAGGAAGTGGTCACCTAGAGAGACCTGCCAACAGGAAGTGGTCACCTAGAGAGACCTGCCAACAGGAAGTGGTCACCTACCAAGCTATTTTTTTGCTAAATGTATTATTACATTGTTGATCATTTGAGTATGACTTTTCTGATCACCCAGTAGTGCTATCTGCAGAGTTGGCTCTAAGTAAATGTTGCACTTCTTTAGCCATTCCTGGACCTGCGACCAAAAACAAGCTACATATGAACAGTACCAAAACAAGCTACATATGGACAGTACCAAAACAAGCTACATATGGGCAGTACCAAAACAAGCTACATATGGACAGTACCAAAACAAGCTACATATGGACAGTACCAAAACAAGCTACATATGAACAGTACCAAAACAAGCTACATATGAACAGTACCAAAACAAGCTACATATGAACAGTACCAAAACAAGCTACATATGGACAGTACCAAAACAAGCTACATATGGACAGTACCAAAACAAGCTACAGATGAACAGCACCAAAACAAGCTACATATGGACAGTACCAAAACAAGCTACATATGGACAGTACCCAAAACAAGCTACATATGGACAGTACCAAAACAAGCTACATATGAACAGTACCAAAACAAGCTACATATGGACAGTACCAAAACAAGCTACATATGAACAGTACCAAAACAAGCTACATATGGACAGTACCAAAACAAGCTACATATGGACAGTATCAAAACAAGCTACATATAAACAGTACTAAAACAAGCTACATATGGACAGTACTAAAACAAGCTACATATAAACAGTACTAAAACAAGCTACATATGGACAGTACTAAAACAAGCTACATATGGACAGTACCAAAACAAGCTACATATGGACAGTACCAAAACAAGCTACATATGAGAAGTACCAAAACAAGCAAAACAAGCTACATATGAACAGTACCAAAACAAGCAAAATATGGGCAGTACCAAAACAAGCTACATATGAAAAGTACCAAAACAAGCTACATATGAACAGTACCAAAACAAGCTACATATGAGCTTAGTGGTGGGTTTATCCTCTGTGGTGTCCCAGTGGGTTTATCCTCTGTGGTGCACTAGTGGGTTTATCCTCTGTGGTGTCCTAGTGGGTTTATCCTCTGTGGTGTCCTAGTGGGTTTATCCCCTGTGGTGTCCTAGTCGGTTTATCCTCTGTGGTGTCCCAGTGGGTTTATTCTCTGTGGTGTCCTAGTGGGTTTATCCTCTGTGGTGTCCTATTGGGTTTTGTCCTCTGTGGTGTCCTAGTGGGTTTATCCTCTGTGGTGTCCCAGTGGGTTTATCCTCTGTGGTGTCCTAGTGGGTTTATCCTCTAGTGGTGTCCTAGTGGGTCTATCCTCTGTGGTGTCCTAGTAGGTTTATCCTCTGTGGTGTCCTAGTGGGTTTATCCTCTGTGGTGTCCTAGTGGGTTTATCCTAGTGGGTTTATCCTCTGTGGTGTCCTAGTGGGTCTATCCTCTGTGGTGTCCTAGTGGGTTTATCCTCTGTGGTGTCCTAGTGGGTTTATCCTCTGTGGTATCCTAGTGGGTTTATCCTCTGTGGTGTCCTAGTGGGTTTATCCTCTGTGATGTCCTATTGGGTTTTGTCCTCTGTGGTGTCCTAGTGGGTTTATCCTCTGTGGTGTCCCAGTGGGTTTATCCTCTGTGGTGTCCTAGTGGGTTTATCCTCTGTGGTGTCCTAGTGGGTTTATCCTCTGTGGTGTCCTAGTGGGTTTATCCACTGTGGTGTCCTAGTGAGTTTATCCTCTGTGGTGTCCTAGTGGGTTTATCCTCTGTGGTGTCCTAGTGGGTTTATCCTCTGTGGTATCCTAGTGGGTTTATCCTCTGTGGTGTCCAAGTGGGTTTATCCTCTGTGGTGTCCTAGTGGGTTTATCCTCTGTGGTGTCCTAGTCGGTTTATCCTCTGTGGTGTCCTAGTGGGTTTATCCTAGTGGGTTTATCCTCTGTGGTGTCCTAGTGGGTCTATCCTCTGTGGTGTCCTAGTGGGTTTATCCTCTGTGGTGTCCTAGTGGGTTTATCCTCTGTGGTATCCTAGTGGGTTTATCCTCTGTGGTGTCCTAGTGCGTTTATCCTCTGTGGTGTCCTAGTGGGTTTATCCTCTGTGATGTCCTATTGGGTTTTGTCCTCTGTGGTGTCCTAGTGGGTTTATCCTCTGTGGTGTCCCAGTGGGTTTATCCTCTGTGGTGTCCTAGTGGGTTTATCCTCTGTGGTGTCCTAGTGGGTTTATCCTCTGTGGTGTCCTAGTGGGTTTATCCTCTGTGGTGTCCTAGTGAGTTTATCCTCTGTGGTGTCCTAGTGGGTTTATCCTCTGTGGTGTCCTAGTGGGTTTATCCTCTGTGGTATCCTAGTGGGTTTATCCTCTGTGGTGTCCAAGTGGGTTTATCCTCTGTGGTGTCCTAGTGGGTTTATCCTCTGTGGTGTCCTAGTCGGTTTATCCTCTGTGGTGTCCCAGTGGGTTTATTCTCTGTGGTGTCCTAGTGGGTTTATCCTCTGTGGTGTCCTATTGGGTTTTGTCCTCTGTGGTGTCCTAGTGGGTTTATCCTCTGTGGTGTCCCAGTGGGTTTATCCTCTGTGGTGTCCTAGTGGGTTTATCCTCTAGTGGTGTCCTAGTGGGTCTATCCTCTGTGGTGTCCTAGTGGTTTTATCCTCTGTGGTGTCCTAGTGGGTTTATCCTAGTGGGTTTATCCTCTGTGGTGTCCTAGTGGGTCTATCCTTTGTGGTGTCCTATTGGGTTTATCCTCTGTGGTGTCCTAGTGGGTTTATCCTCTGTGGTGTCCTAGTGGGTTTATCCTCTGTGGTATCCTAGTGGGTTTATCCTCTGTGGTGTCCTAGTGGGTTTATCCTCTGTGGTGTCCTAGTGGGTTTATCCTCTTTGATGTCCTATTGGGTTTTGTCCTCTGTGGTGTCCTAGTGGGTTTATCCTCTGTGGTGTCCCAGTGGGTTTATCCTCTGTGGTGTCCTAGTGGGTTTATCCTCTGTGGTTTCCTAGTGGGTTTATCCTCTGTGGTGTCCTAGTGGGTTTATCCTCTGTGGTGTCCTAGTGAGTTTATCCTCTGTGGTGTCCTAGTGGGTTTATCCTCTGTGGTGTCCTAGTGGGTTTATCCTCTGTGGTGTCCAAGTGGGTTTATCCTCTGTGGTGTCCTAGTGGGTTTATCCTCTGTGGTTTCCTAGTGGGTTTATCCTCTGTGGTGTCCTAGTAGGTTTATCCTAGTGGGTTTATCCTTGTGGGGTTAACCTCTGTGGTGTCCTAGTGGGTTTATCCTCTGTGGTGTCCTAGTGGGTTTATCCTCTGTGGTGTCCTAGTGGGTCTATCCTCTGTGGTGTCCTAGTGGGTTTATCCTCTGTGGTGTGCTAGTGGGTTTATCCTCTGTTAGAGTATACTCCAGTCAGGTAAGGCTGACCTATTTCAGATTTGTTTCTGTCAACTCAACCAAGTTAACCCAGATATTATACTTTTTTAGGGTACAAGTGCAACAACATTGATTTGAGATTTTGAAGAGTCCGTTCACGGGTAGTTAAATTAGAGCCTATTGGGCTTCTCGACTTTTGTAATTTCGTACCCTCAGCCCGTCTGTCTACCAAAGATTACATCCTTGTGACAGTTATACCTGAAACAGATGTGTCTGAGAAGAAACAAAACACCAAATTGGTGGTGAATTTAGTGTAAAATTTGACCGTTTGTAACAAGAATTTGTCGAGGCACCTCTGTAGTTACAGGCCTTAATTACCTACATGTTGTTATTACAGCTATGAGTTGTACAATACTTGTTACACTTTAAATACACATGTAATACACACGTGACATATGGAAAAAATATATAATAATCCCCTGCCACGTTCCCGACCGCCCCAGGGCTCATCCCCGGCCCTAAACACACACACACACACACACACACACACACACACACACACACACACACACACACACACACACACACACACACACACACACACACACACACACACACACACACACACACACACACACACACACACACACACACACACACACACACACCACACACACACACACACACACACACTTCTCCAGCTTCCAAAGCAGCAGAAAGTCGTTTTAAACCCAATCTTCAGTCAGAAACATTCTGTACTGCAGCAACACAGATAGCTACAAACACCTGTGGCAGGGTGGCCTAGTGGTTAGAGTGTAGAGGAGGCAGGGTAGTCTAGTGGTTAGAGTGTAGAGGAGGCAGGGTAGCCTAGTGGTTAGAGTGTAGAGGAGGCAGGGTAGTCTAGTGGTTAGAGTGTAGAGGCGGCAGGGTAGCCTAGTGGTTAGAGTGTAGAGGAGGCAGGGTAGTCTAGTGGTTAGAGTGTAGAGGCGGCAGGGTGGCTTAGTGGTTAGAGTGTAGAGGCGGCAGGGTATCTAGTGGTTAGAGTGTAGAGGAGGCAGGGTAGTCTAGTGGTTAGAGTGTAGAGGCGGCAGGGTGGCTTAGTGGTTAGAGTGTAGAGGAGGCAGGGTAGTCTAGTGGTTAGAGTGTAGAGGCGGCAGGGTAGTCTAGTGGTTAGAGTGTAGAGGCGGCAGGGTAGTCTAGTGGTTAGAGTGTAGAGGAGGCAGGGTAGCCTAGTGGTTAGAGTGTAGAGGAGGCAGGGTAGTCTAGTGGTTAGAGTGTAGAGGCGGCATGGTGGCTTAGTGGTTAGAGTGTAGAGGAGGCAGGGTAGTCTAGTGGTTAGAGTGTAGAGGCGGCAGGGTAGTCTAGTGGTTAGAGTGTAGAGGCGGCAGGGTAGTCTAGTGGTTAGAGTGTAGAGGCGGCAGGGTAGCCTAGTGGTTAGAGTGTAGAGGCGGCAGGGTAGCCTAGTGGTTAGAGTGTAGAGGCGGCAGGGTATCTAGTGGTTAGAGTGTAGAGGCGGCAGGGTAGCCTAGTGGTTAGAGTGTAGAGGCGGCAGGGTATCTAGTGGTTAGAGTGTAGAGGCGGCAGGGTAGCCTAGTGGTTAGAGTGTAGAGGAGGCAGGGTAGTCTAGTGGTCAGAGTGTAGAGGCGGCAGGGTAGCCTAGTGGTTAGAGTGTAGAGGCGGCAGGGTATCTAGTGGTTAGAGTGTAGAGGCGGCAGGGTATCTAGAGGTTAGAGTGTAGAGGCGGCAGGGTAACCTAGTGGTTAGAGTGTAGAGGCGGCAGGGTGGCCTAGTGGTTAGAGTGTAGAGGCGGCAGGGTAGCTTAGTGGTTAGAGTGTAGAGGCGGCAGGGTAGCCTAGTGGTTAGAGTGTAGAGGCGGCAGGGTGGCCTAGTGGTTAGAGTGTAGAGGCGGCAGGGTAGCTTAGTGGTTAGAGTGTAGAGGCGGCAGGGTAGCCTAGTGGTTAGAGTGTAGAGGCGGCAGGGTGGCCTAGTGGTTAGAGTGTAGAGGCGGCAGGGTATCTAGTGGTTAGAGTGTAGAGGCGGCAGGGTGGCTTAGTGGTTAGAGTGTAGAGGAGGCAGGGTAGCCTAGTGGTTAGAGTGTAGAGGAGGCAGGGTAGTCTAGTGGTTAGAGTGTAGAGGAGGCAGGGTAGCCTAGTGGTTAGAGTGTAGAGGAGGCAGGGTAGTCTAGTGGTTAGAGTGTAGAGGCGGCAGGGTAGCCTAGTGGTTAGAGTGTAGAGGAGGCAGGGTAGTCTAGTGGTTAGAGTGTAGAGGCGGCAGGGTAGCCTAGTGGTTAGAGTGTAGAGGCGGCAGGGTGGCTTAGTGGTTAGAGTGTAGAGGAGGCAGGGTAGTCTAGTGGTTAGAGTGTAGAGGAGGCAGGGTAGCCTAGTGGTTAGAGTGTAGAGGCGGCAGGGTAGCCTAGTGGTTAGAGTGTAGAGGCGGCAGGGTAGCCTAGTGGTTAGAGTGTTGGACTGGTACCTGGAAGGTTGCAAGTTCAAACCCCCAAGCTGACAATATACAAATCTGTCGTTCTGCCTCTGAACAGGCAGTTAACTATTGGCCTATATCGAATCTTCCATTCCTCTCATAAATTTTAGAAAAGGCTGTTGCGCAGCAACTCACTGCCTTCCTGAAGACAAACAATGTATACGAAATGCTTCAGTCTGGTTTTAGACCCCATCATAGCACTGAGACTGCACTTGTGAAGGTGGTAAATGACCTTTTAATGAGGCTCTGCATCTGTCCTCATGCTCCTAGACCTTAGTGCTGCTTTTGATACCATCGATCACCACATTCTTTTGGAGAGATTGGAAACCCAAATTGGTCTACACGGACAAGTTCTGGCCTGGTTTAGATCTTATCTGTCGAAAAGATATCAGTTTGTCTCTGTGAATGGTTTGTCCTCTGACAAATCAACTGTAAATTTCGGTGTTCCTCAAGGTTCCGTTTTAGGACCACTATTGTTTTCACTATATATTTTACCTCTTGGGGATGTCATTCGAAAACATAATGTTAACTTTCACTGCTATGCGGATGACACACAGCTGTACATTTCAATGAAACATGGTGAAGCCCCAAAATTGCCCTCGCTAGAAGCATGTGTTTCAGACATAAGGAAGTGGATGGCTGCAAACTTTCTAATTTTAAACTCGGACAAAACAGAGAGGCTTGTTCTAGGTCTCAAGAAACAAAGAGATCTTCTGTTGAATCTGACAATTAATCTTAATGGTTGTACAGTCGTCTCAAATAAAACTGTGAAGGACCTCGGCGTTACTCTGGACCCTGAGCTCTCTTTTGAAGAACATATCAAGACCATTTCAAGGACAGCTTTTTTCCATCTACGTAACATTGCAAAAAATCAGAAACTTTCTGTCCAAAAATGATGCAGAAAAATTAATCGATGCTTTTGTCACTTCCACACAGTGGGTTAACTGACCTAGGAACAGTGGGTTAACTGGTCTAGGAACAGTGGGTTAACTGGCCTAGGAACAGTGGGTTAACTGACCTAGGAACAGTGGGTTAACTGGTCTAGGAACAGTGGGTTAACTGACCTAGGAACAGTGGGTTAACTGACCTAGGAACAGTGGGTTAACTGCCTGTTCAGGGGCAGAACGACAGATTTGTACCTTGTCAGCCCGGGGATTTGAACTTTCAACCTTCCAGCCACTAGTCCAACGCTCTCTAACCACTAGGCTACCCTGCCGCCACTACACTCTAACCACTAGGCTACCCTGCCGCCACTACACTCTAACCACTAGGCTACCCTGCCGCCCCAAATTTGTTCCTAATTGACTTGCCTAGTTAAATATAGGTCAAATAAATTCAAATTGACCAACCAATTCTTCAACGAGCATAACTTTTCATATAATAAGTTATCGGTATTAAAACAACACTTTTAAAGGCACAAATGTTCACTGAGCCAAGTAAAGTCAGTGTTTAGACGGAATCATCATTTCATTTTATGTTGACAGTATTTGCCATGAGCATATAATCACAATCACAAGAAAATACATGAAGGTTTTTAACAGGCTTTTGGTTTGTGATGGATGATTTGTGAGGGTCTTTAGATGTGTGTCATGTGACTAGTTAGTGGAAGAGCTTTGATAATGTTTACTACACTTTTCTGCACTGGTCCGCGTAACATCCCAAATGGCACCCTATTCTCTATGGGGCCTCTGGTCAAAAGTAGTGCACTAAATAGGGAATAAGGGTGCCTTTTGGGATGACACCCATTACAGGATTTGATACCCTGCAGAAGGAAAAACCACACCGTCCAGAAAAACTAGTTTCAACCTGAACAGGAAAACAGTAGTGTAATCCACTGTTTAATATCAGTAGGATTATTTAATCCCTGTGTCATGCTGTGGAATCCACATACACAAAGCTGTCAAATATACACTATATCCACATACACAAAGCTGTCAAATGTTAGTCTCTGTTCAGTTGTCCTCCATTGCTTGTAGGCTATTGTGGAAAACTCTAGAACCATCTGCAGAGAAAACCATATACACAAAGCTGTAAAATGCTCATTGCGTCTCAGTGTGTTTATTGTCCTTAATAGTGTAGCTTGTTGTTGAAGAAAAACATTGAAAATATATACAGAAAAAAAGTAACAATAATTTTTAAAAAAATGTTAAAAAAATAAGAATAAAAAAATGTCTAATCAAATATTGTTTGGTGAGCAAATTACTTTTATTTTTCAAACGGTGCAGATTTGAGTAAATTAACCTGGGTCAAGTATTCTATATACAGTGAAATAATTGTGAACATTTCATATTTACAAAGTTTATAGGAAAGTGCATGCTTGATTTAATACACCATAATCTGGACAGACCTGCATGTTGTTTTGTCTGTGTGAACTGAACTGAAATATCACTGGATAACTCAACAGTATTTTGTAATGCTTCAAAACAATGGATTGCAAACATCACTACAGTCCCATAAACCCTATAACGAGCTCCACCTTTATAATGAGAAAATCTGACAAACAAATCTGGTTCCCACTGAAAGTGGTTGTACGGGATACGGTTTATTTTACATTTGGCCTTCAGCCTCTTTATTGGTTGCCGACGGCAGCGTAGATTTTCCCATGAATGGTGACACAACACAACGTCTGTCAGGTGTAGAAGGCAGGGTGACAAAAGGCACGTTGAATCACGGCGTGGGAAAACATCCTCCTACGTCTCAGAGATCGAGGGTTGTAAATCCCAAACGGCACCCTGTTCACCTGCATAGTGCACTACTTTAGACCAGGACTGGCACCCTATTCACCTGCATTGTGCACTACTTTAGACCAGGACTGGCACCCTGTTCACCTGCATAGTGCACTACTTTAGACCAGGACTGGCACCCTGTTCACCTGCATAGTGCACTACTTTAGACCAGGACTGGCACCCTGTTCACCTGCATAGTGCACTACTTTAGACCAGGACTGGCACCCTGTTCACCTGCATAGTGCACTACTTTAGACCAGGACTGGCACCCTATTCACTTGCATAGTGCACTACTTTTGAACACTCTTTGTAGTGCACTATACAGGGTTCCATTTGGGAGTCACCTCAGAATATCCCATAATGATAAATCAAGGAGCCAGTCCTCCTTGTCACTGCAGAGTGGAGAAGATCCCCCGCCCCCCTTTCCAAGTCTGTCAAATGAAAACCTCCTGGGTTTCTTACAAATAACTGTGACTCATTTAATGACCTGTTTTTAGTGCATATGTACTGTAAGATGGTAAGAAAGTTGACTGAAGGACAGAATTATTAGTTCCACTGTTGGGTTGTCTCAGTGATAGTCATTAAACATTAGGGGTAACTTTTATTGTCATTAAACATTAGGAATAACACTCATGGACATTAAACATTAGGAATAACATTCATGGACATTAAACATTAGGGGTAACTTTTATAGACATTAAACATTAGGAATAACATTCATGGACATTAAACATTAGGAATAACGTTCATAGACATTAAACATTAGGAATAACATTCATGGACATTAAACATTAGGGGTAACTTTTATAGACATTAAACATTAGGAATAACGTTCATAGACATTAAACATTAGGGGTAACTTTTATAGACATTAAACATTAGGAATAACATTCATGGACATTAAACATTAGGAATAACGTTCATAGACATTAAACATTAGGAATAACATTCATGGACATTAAACATTAGGGGTAACTTTTATTGTCATTAAACATTAGGAATACCACTCATAGACATTAAACATTAGGGGTAACTTTTATAGACATTAAACATTAGGAATAACATTCATGGACATTAAACATTAGGAATAACATTCATGGACATTAAACATTAGGAATAACTTTTATTGTCATTAAACACTATTATCATGATGTGTAATCCCTGATTGATTTTGTAGACGTATTCAAACAGCAATATGGATAAATCACCCTATCAATCTGTTCGATCATTTTTTACTCATCCATTGTTGGATCAGTTTGGATTCTATTTAGTCTTCTCTTAAATTTGAATCGCCCCAGTACTTACTCTTCCCTGTTGTCACTCTGTAAGCGTTGTACACTCAGGGACGTTATAAACAATGCCATAGTTGCTGGTCAGTTTAGTGCGTCCTGAGTGCCACCATAGAGCTGTGAATTATCACCTCTGAGTGACACCGTGGAGCTGCTGTCCTGGACACGGAGACACTGTACCGGGTTTCTGACCTCATCCGGAATTCCCCCACATTAGTCACCGACTGGAATACATATACCGTCACAAATGGGACCCTGTTCCCTATATAGTGCACTACTTTTGACCAGAGCTCTATGGAACCCTGTTCCCTATATAGTGCACTACTTTTGACCAGAGCTCTATGGAACCCTGTTCCCTATATAGTGCACTACTTTTGACCAGAGCTCTATGGAACCCTGTTCCCTATATAGTGCACTACTTTTGACCAGAGCTCTATGGAACCCTGTTCCCTATATAGTGCACTACTTTTGACCAGAGCTCTATGGAACCCTGTTCCCTATATAGTGCACTACTTTTGACCAGAGCTCTATATAGCGTGTTGTTTAGGATGCAGACACAAGTGTGGGCCACATGACTCCAGAACCTAGAGAGACTGAGAGTGGCTGGCTGGCTGGCTGGTTGGTTGGTATATGTGACTGACATTGTTCATACGTTTCTACATAGCACTGCTGCAGGTGCTGTGGACACTAGGGCCCCTCTGGAGCTGGCCACGCTGGAGCTGGCCATGTCAGGGCCACGCTGGAGCTGGCCACGCCAGGGCCCTGCCGTTGCTGGTCTCAGGGGCCCTGCCGGTGCTGGTCTCGGGGGCCCTGCCGGTGCTGATCTCGGGGGCCCTGCTGGTGCTGGTCTCGGGGGCCCTGCTGGTGCTGGTCTCGGGGCCCTGCTGGTGCTGGTCTCGGGGCCCTGCTGGTGCTGGTCTTAGGGGCCCTGCTGGAGCTGGCCATGTCAGGGCCACACTGGTGCTGGTCTCAGGGCCCCTGCTGGTGCATGTGGTCTCAGGGCCCTGCTGGTGCTGATCTCGGGGCCCTGCTGGTGCTGGTCTCGGGGCCCTGCTGGTGCTGGTCTCAGGGGCCCTGCTGGAGCTGGCCATGTCAGGGCCATGCTGGTGCTGGTCTCAGGGCCCCTGCTGGTGCTGGTCTCAGGGGCCCTGCTGGTCTCAGGGGCCCTGCTGGTGCTGGTCTCAGGGGCCCAGCTGGCCCAGCTGCCCTGCCAACTGCTCCCTGGCATCCCATAAGTAAACACTAGACAGCCATAGGTTGAAACCGCTGTACAACCAGGCTCAACTATAATGCATTCAGGAAGATGGACACATACACATGAATTAAGGGACCAAGCAGTCTGAACTTATACAAACAGACAGCATAGTGCGTTCCAAATGGCACTCTATTCCCAATACAGTGCATTCCTTCTGACCAGAGACCTATGCAGCGTATAAGGGAAAGGATCCTATTCCTATCCTATCCTATAGGAGGCTTCTTGCTAGACCAGCTACCTCACTGTGTCCTCTGACCAATCACAGATGATTACCGGAGGCTTATTGCTGGATCGAATCCTCACTATGTCCTCTAACCAATCACAGATGATTACAGGAGGCTTCTTGCTAGATAAGATCCTCACTGTGTCCTCTGACCAATAACAGATGATTACAGGAGGCTTCTTGCTAGACAAGATCCTCACTGTGTCCTCTAACCAATCACATATGATTACAGGAGGCTTCTTGCTAGATAAGATCCTCACTGTGTCCTCTGACCAATAACAGATGATTACAGGAGGCTTCTTGCTAGACAAGATCCTCACTGTGTCCTCTAACCAATCACATATGATTACAGGAGGCTTCTTGCTAGACCACATCCACACTGTGTCCTCTAACCATTCACAGAGTATGACAGGAGGCTTCTTGCTAGACAAGGTACTCACTGTGTCCTCTGACAAGTCACAGATGATTACAGGAGGCTCTTGCTAGACAACATATCTCACGGTGTCCTCTGACCAATCACAGATGATTACAGGAGGCTTATTGCTGTGCCAGATACGTCACTGTGTCCTCTAACCAATCACAGATGATTACAGGAGGCTTACTGCTGGACCAGCTCCTCACTGTGTCCTCTAACCAATCACCAATGATTACAGGAGGCTTCTTGCTAGACCAAATCCTCACTGTGTCCTTTAACCAATCACAGATGATTACAGATGGCTTATTGCTGTGCCAGATACCTCACTGTGTCCTCTGACTAATCACAGATGATTACAGGAGGCTTCTGGCTAGGACAGATCCTCACTGTGTCCTCTAACCAATCACAGATTATTACAGGAGGCTTCTTGCTAGAACAAATCCTCACTGTGTACTCTGACAAATCACAGATGATTACAGGAGGCTTCTGGCTAGACCAGATCCTCACTGTGTCCTCTAACCAATCACAGATTATTACAGGAGGCTTCCTGCTAGACTAGGTCCTCACTGTGTCCTCTAACCAATCACAGATTATTACAGGAGGCTTCCTGCTAGACCAGGTCCTCACTGTGTCCTCTAACCAATCACAGATTATTACAGGAGGCTTCTTGCTAGAACAGTTCCTCACTGTGTCCTCTAACCAATCACAGATGATTACAGGAGGTTTCTTGCTAGACCACATCCACACTGTGTCCTCTAACCAGTCACAGATGATTACAGGAGGTTTCTTGCTAGACCAAGTCCTCACTGTGTCCTCTAACCAGGGCCTTGTGGAGATAATCAGCAGAACGGAGCATGCCTTGGAGACAGATAGAGATAGAAGCACTTATTGGAGATGGAAGGAAACAGAGACTGCCTGACGTAGCTGCTAACACGTAAACACATACATTTCTTATGAGGTAATGGAGGTTTGGTGACTGTGTCCTGATGCCTGATGCCTGAGCGTTAAGGTAATTAATGATGGAAGGGTTTCATGTTGATGGAAGGGTTTCATGTTGATGTAAGGGGTTCATGTGTCATTGTAAATATCAGGTTTAATCACAGCTAGAGGTCAGTTCGGTGAGTGGCAGTTGTCCCAGCTCAGAGGAGAAGAGAAGAGGGTACGGTTCAAAGTTGGAAGTCCTCGTGTGTGTGTGTGTGTGTTAGATGAACTACTAAACTTTGTACAATTAGCAGAGGTTTTCAACTAGTACAGTAGGATGTTTGGTGTTTGTCCGAGCTCAGAAAGGAGACAGACTGTGAGGTGGTTGAAGCTGATGGTCCTTGTGTGTCTACGGATGGAAGGAACACAACAGCTTGTTTCAGCACCGGCTCCGTTTAGAACGGAGAGCAACACCAGGAGACCGGGATCCTACGGAGAGCAACACCAGGAGACTGGGATCCTACGGAGAGCAACACCAGGAGACTGAGAACCTACGGCTCCGTTTAGAAAGGAGAGCAACACCAGGAGACTGGGAACCTACGGAGAGCAACACCAGGAGACTGGGAACCTACGGAGAGCAACACCAGGAGACTGTGATCCTACGGAGAGCAACACCAGGAGACTGGGAACCTACGGAGAGCAACACCAGGAGACTGGGATCCTACGGAGAGCAACACCAGGAGACTGGGATCCTACGGAGAGCAACACCAGGAGACTGGGAACCTACGGAGAGCAACACAAGGAGACTGGGAACCTACGGAGAGCAACACCAGGAGACTGGGAACCTACGGAGAGCAACACCAGGAGACTGTGATCCTACGGAGAGCAACACCAGGAGACTGGGAACCTAAAGAGAGCAACACCAGGAGACTGGGATCCTACGGAGAGCAACACAAGGACACTGGCAACCTACGGAGAGCAACACCAGGAGACTGGGATCCTACGGAGAGCAACACCAGGAGACTGGGATCCTACGGAGAGCAACACCAGGAGACTGAGAACCTACGGCTCCGTTTAGAATGGAGAGCAACCCCAGGAGACTGGGATCCTACGGAGAGCAACACCAGGAGACTGAGATCCTACGGCTCCGTTTAGAATGGAGAGCAACACCAGGAGACTGGGAACCTACGGAGAGCAACACCAGGAGACTGGGAACCTACGGAGAGCAACACCAGGAGACTGGGAACCTACTGAGAGCAACACCAGGAGACTGAGATCCTACGGCTCTGTTTAGAATGGAGAGCAACACCAGGAGACTGAGATCCTACAGCTCTGTTTAGAATGGAGAGCAACACCAGGAGACCGGGAACCTACTGAGAGCAACACCAGGAGACCGGGAACCTACGGAGAGCAACACCAGGAGGCCGGGAACATACGGAGAGCAACACCAGGAGACCGGGAACCTGCGGAGAGCAACACCAGGAGACCGGGAACCTGCGGAGAGCAACACCAGGAGAACGGGAACCTGCGGAGAGCAACAACCAGGAGACCGGGAACCTGCGGAGAGCAACACCAGGAGACCGGAAACCTGCGGAGAGCAACACCAGGAGACCGGGAACCTGCGGAGAGCAACACCAGGAGACCGGGAACCTGCGGAGAGCAACACCAGGAGACCGGGAACCTGCGGAGAGCAACACCAGGAGACTGGGAACCTACTGAGAGCAACACCAGGAGACTGAGATCCTACGGCTCTGTTTAGAATGGAGAGCAACACCAGGAGACTGAGATCCTACAGCTCTGTTTAGAATGGAGAGCAACACCAGGAGACCGGGAACCTACTGAGAGCAACACCAGGAGACCGGGAACCTACGGAGAGCAACACCAGGAGGCCGGGAACCTACGGAGAGCAACACCAGGAGGCCGGGAACCTACGGAGAGCAACACCAGGAGACCGGGAACCTGCGGAGAGCAACACCAGGAGACCGGGAACCTGCGGAGAGCAACACCAGGAGAACGGGAACCTGCGGAGAGCAACAACCAGGAGACCGGGAACCTGCGGAGAGCAACACCAGGAGACCGGAAACCTGCGGAGAGCAACACCAGGAGACCGGGAACCTGCGGAGAGCAACACCAGGAGACTGGGAACCTGCGGAGAGCAACACCAGGAGACCGGGAACCTGCGGAGAGCAACACCAGGAGACTGGGAACCTGCGGAGAGCAACACCAGGAGACCGGGAACCTGCGGAGAGCAACACCAGGAGACCGGGAACCTGCGGGGAGCAACACCAGGAGACCGGGAACCTGCGGAGAGCAACACCAGGAGACCGGGAACCTGCGGAGAGCAACACCAGGAGACCGGGAACCTGCGGAGAGCAACACCAGGAGACCGGGAACCTGCGGAGAGCAACACCAGTAGACCGGGAACCTGCGGAGAGCAACACCAGGAGACCGGGAACCTGCGGAGAGCAACACCAGGAGGCCGGGAACCTACGGAGAGCAACACCAGGAGACCGGGAACCTGCGGAGAGCAACACCAGGAGACCGGGAACCTGCGGAGAGCAACACCAGGAGAACGGGAACCTGCGGAGAGCAACAACCAGGAGACCGGGAACCTGCGGAGAGCAACACCAGGAGACCGGGAACCTGCGGAGAGCAACACCAGGAGGCCGGGAACCTACGGAGAGCAACACCAGGAGACCGGGAACCTGCGGAGAGCAACACCAGGAGACCGGGAACCTGCGGAGAGCAACACCAGGAGACCGGGAACCTGCGGAGAGCAACACCAGGAGACCGGGAACCTGCGGAGAGCAACACCAGGAGAACGGGAACCTGCGGAGAGCAACAACCAGGAGACCGGGAACCTGCGGAGAGCAACACCAGGAGACCGGAAACCTGCGGAGAGCAACACCAGGAGACCGGGAACCTGCGGAGAGCAACACCAGGAGACTGGGAACCTGCGGAGAGCAACACCAGGAGACCGGGAACCTGCGGAGAGCAACACCAGGAGACTGGGAACCTGCGGAGAGCAACACCAGGAGACCGGGAACCTGCGGAGAGCAACACCAGGAGACCGGGAACCTGCGGGGAGCAACACCAGGAGACCGGGAACCTGCGGAGAGCAACACCAGGAGACCGGGAACCTGCGGAGAGCAACACCAGGAGACCGGGAACCTGCGGAGAGCAACACCAGGAGACCGGGAACCTGCGGAGAGCAACACCAGTAGACCGGGAACCTGCGGAGAGCAACACCAGGAGACCGGGAACCTGCGGAGAGCAACACCAGGAGGCCGGGAACCTACGGAGAGCAACACCAGGAGACCGGGAACCTGCGGAGAGCAACACCAGGAGACCGGGAACCTGCGGAGAGCAACACCAGGAGAACGGGAACCTGCGGAGAGCAACAACCAGGAGACCGGGAACCTGCGGAGAGCAACACCAGGAGACCGGGAACCTGCGGAGAGCAACACCAGGAGGCCGGGAACCTACGGAGAGCAACACCAGGAGACCGGGAACCTGCGGAGAGCAACACCAGGAGACCGGGAACCTGCGGAGAGCAACACCAGGAGACCGGGAACCTGCGGAGAGCAACACCAGGAGACTGGGAACCTACTGAGAGCAACACCAGGAGACTGAGATCCTACGGCTCTGTTTAGAATGGAGAGCAACACCAGGAGACTGAGATCCTACAGCTCTGTTTAGAATGGAGAGCAACACCAGGAGACCGGGAACCTACTGAGAGCAACACCAGGAGACCGGGAACCTACGGAGAGCAACACCAGGAGACCGGGAACCTGCGGAGAGCAACACCAGGAGACCGGGAACCTGCGGAGAGCAACACCAGGAGAACGGGAACCTGCGGAGAGCAACAACCAGGAGACCGGGAACCTGCGGAGAGCAACACCAGGAGACCGGAAACCTGCGGAGAGCAACACCAGGAGACCGGGAACCTGCGGAGAGCAACACCAGGAGACCGGGAACCTGCGGAGAGCAACACCAGGAGACCGGGAACCTGCGGAGAGCAACACCAGGAGACCGGGAACCTGCGGAGAGCAACACCAGGAGACCGGGAACCTGCGGAGAGCAACACCAGGAGACCGGGAACCTGCGGAGAGCAACACCAGGAGACCGGGAACCTGCGGAGAGCAACACCAGGAGACCGGGAACCTGCGGAGAGCAACACCAGGAGACCGGGAACCTGCGGAGAGCAACACCAGGAGACCGGGAACCTGCGGAGAGCAACACCAGGAGACCGGGAACCTGCGGAGAGCAACACCAGGAGACCGGGAACCTGCGGAGAGCAACACCAGGAGACCGGGAACCTGCGGATAGCAACACCAGGAGACCGGGAACCTACAGATAGCAACACCAGGAGACCGGGAACCTGCGGAGAGCAACACCAGGAGACCGGGAACCTACGGAGAGCAACACCAGGAGACCGGGAACCTACGGAGAGCAACACCAGGAGACCGGGAACCTACGGAGAGCAACACCAGGAGACCGGGAACCTACCACACACCGAGGACAGTGCAGCTGTATGATAATGCTACTTAGATTCCAGTGTTGAACGGAGGGAAGAATTCATTGCTTTTGAAAGTGCCAACCGCTCTGTTTTACACACACTCCAACTGCACCAATATACCCACGATGACACTCCAACTGCACCAATATACCCACGATGACACTCCAACTGCACCAATATACCCACGATGACACTCCAACTGCACCAATATACCCACGATGACACTCCAACTGCACCAATATACCAATGACTCAAACTGTCCTACCGAAGAACCCACGATTACACTTAAATTAACCCACGATTACACTCAAACTGTTATACCGATGAACCCACGATGACACTCAAACTGTCCTACTGTACGTGCAGAACACAGCCTCCCAACTGCTGACTGGGTGATATGACATCATTATCCTGGAAGTTGGCTCCACCTATAACACCACAAACACCCTGTTCCCCATTACACCCCCCCCTCCCTCCAAGCCCCCATTACACTCCCCTCCCTTCCCTCCCCCTTATCTCCACTCCCCCATTACACTCCCATCCCTCCACCTTATCCACCCCATCCATCCATCCATCCATCCATCCATTCTATCATCATCATCACAGACCTTTAGAAAGGACTCTAAAATATCTCCTTGCAATTCTCCTTGTATCCAAGCATTCAATCCCTGTGTTGAGTTCCATTGTGTTGAGTGTGAGCCCATGGATGGAGGACAGTCTCTGCCTCTACACATCATTATATGGGCTGGGTGGTTGAGCCCATGGATAGAGAGCGTTGGGCCAGTAACCGAAAGGTTGCTGGATCAAATCCCGAGCCGACAAGGAAAACAATATGTCGTTCTGCCCCTGAACAAAGGCAGTTAAGCCACTGTTCCCCGGGCGCTGAAGATGTGGATGTCGATTAAGGCAGCCCTCCCACACCTCTCTGATTCAGAGGGGTTAAATGAGGATGACACATTTCAGTTGAAGGCCTTCAGTTGTACAACTGACATAGTATCCCCACTTCCACCCAGTCTATGCCTCTACACATCATTATTTAGGCTGAGTGTGAGCCCATGGGATGGAGGACAGTCTCTGCTTCTACACATCATTATGTGCTACACATACTGCACATTCCCTTAATAGGTTGAGAGCTAAACCAATCACAGTGGTCACTCTGTTGATTGGTTACCAGCATCCTGCGTTACTAAACACCGGTCCACAACTTTTAGCATCGCGGACTATATTTCTGAGAGTTAGAATCAGAAGGTGTTGCGTTACCTCACAGTGCTGAAGCAGACCTCTTGAACACCTGCTGTGGCTGGGTAGCGTATCACCGCCCTCATACCCCCTTTCTCAGGGGGGGGGCGGACCTTCTTTACTTAGTGTGACCACGCTCGTTTGTCATTAGATGCCGTCTATAATTAACATACAGTAATGGGCTTATTATTTTGTCAGGAGGTATTAAAGCAGCTAGAGTGAGTGACAAGTGTGATGGCAAAGGCAAAGAGACAGATCCCTAACAGCAATAGATATGGGCCCTGGTCAAAAGTAGTGCACTAAAATAGGGAATTAGGGTGCTATTGGGGGCCCCTTCAAAGAGAGTGTTGTGCTGCTGAGGAGTGAACAACCCACAAACGCGCTTTTTAAAGTGAATTTCCCCAGACATTGCATTCATGGTAAAGATGTCGGCTCAAGCGTTAATTCATTTTAAAAAGGGCACCTTCACAATGCGTAAACAAGGCCTCAGCCTCTGACTGTAGTTACGTCACAGCTCAATCACTTTGGATGTAGTTACATCACACCCTATTCCCCATATAGACCCATAAGGTAGTGCACTAAGTAGGACATAAGGTGCCATTGGGGACACAGTTTCTGACTGACTACATCGCAGCTCAATAACAGGGTCTGAGTCACCTTGGTTGGCAGCTGTATCTTTGATTGACACCTGGCCCAATGACACAAAATTCAGCTGGATCAAAAGGTGCATTAACTTTGTGGTGTCCTGTTACTCACGTATACTGTACGGTCACTGTGCCAATATGTGTTTCATTTGTCACAGTGTTTAAATTAAAAAATGTAAAAAATAAAAGAATGATTTTAATTTTCCTTCTTCAGTTTGATCAGAATAATGTCACAGTCAAGGGTTTTTCCCAGCTAGCACCTGATGTTCTGAGAACCATATGTTTCCTAGAGCTTGGTAAGAGGGTTCTTGTCCTATGCTTATTTTGCATACAACCTTCCCAAAACATTCTGGAAATGGTGCAGGATTAGTTGCCTGGACTTGGAACATTCTCAGCACATTTAAGGAACTTAACAAAACATTTTTTTTATTTTCTTGGTATTTTTTTAACAGAACATTTCTAAATGTTGAACATGGTTACTGTCACACCCTGATCTGTTTCATCTGTCCTCGTTATTGTCTCCACCCCCTCCAGGTGTGGCTTATTTTCCCCAGTGTATTTATCCCTGTGTTTCCTGTCTCTCTGTTCCAGTTTGTCTTGTATGTCCAAGTCTACCAGCGGTTTTTCCCGTTTTCCTGCTTTGCCTTTTCTCCTTTTTTTTTCTAGTCCTCCTGGTTTTGACCCTTGCCTGTTTCTGGACTCTGTACCTGCCTGCCTGACCACTCTGCCTGCCCTGACCTCGAGCCTGTCTGCCACTCTGTACCTCCTGGACTCTGATCTGGTTTTGACCTTTTTGCCTGTCCACGACCCTTCTCTTTCCTTCCCCTATTGGATTTATTAACCATCTTAAACTCCAACCGTCTGCCTCCTGTGTCTGCATCTGGGTCTCACCTTGTGTCACGATAGTTAGATTGAATCACATTTTTGGTAATGTTCTAGGAACGTTCTCCAAACGGTTTGACATTGGGAACGTTCTCAAATAGAAAAGAAAACATTCAGAAACAACATACCTCTGTGGGAATTTCAGGTTCTTTCCCATAACGTTTCTCACAGGTTTCCTCATGATCTCAAATTAGTCTGACAACTTTAAGAAAACGTGTCATAAAAACCACAAGAAAACTTTTGTAACGTTCAGAGAACGCTCTAAGAATATAATTAAAAGCAAACATTAGATTCTCAGCATCAACAAAACTCTCTCTCGATTTTCTATCTTGTTAAGTGTGCTCAGGTGTCGAGCAGTTGCCATACCAGGCGGTGATGCAACCGATCAGAATGCTTTTGATGGTGCAGCTGTAGAACTTTTTGAGGATCTGGGGACCAATGCCAAATTTTTTCAGTCTCCTGAGGGGGAATAGGCTTTGTCGTGCCCTCTTCCCGATTGTCGTGGTCTGTTTGGACCATGATAGTTCGTTGGTGTCACGCCCTGACCTGAGAGATCCTTTTTAATGTCTCTATTTGGTTTGGTCAGGGTGTGATTTGGGGTGGGTATTCTATATTCTATTATTTGTATTTCTATGTTTTGGCAGGGTAGGGTTCTCAAATCAGGGACAGCCGTCTATCGTTGTCTCTGAGAACCATACTTAGGTAGCCCTTTTTTCCACCTGTCTTTGTGGGAAGTTGACTTTGTTTATGGCACATAGCCTTCAGCTTCACGGTTTGTTTTGTAGCGTTTATTGTTTTTGTTGCCGTTATAATAATAAAAGGAATATGTACGCTTACCACGCTGCACCTTGGTCCTGTTCATTCGACAGTCGGTGACACCAAGGAACTTGAAGCTCTCGACCCGCTCCACTACAGAACTGTCGATACGAATGGGGGGGGGGGGCGGGGCATGTTCGACCGTGCTTTTCCTGTAGTGCATGATCAACTCCTTTGTCTTGCTCACGTTGAGGGAGAGGTTGTTGTCCTGGCACCTCCCGGCCAGGTCTCTGACCTCCTCCCTATAGGCTGTCTCATCGTTGTCGGTGATCAGGCCTACTGTTGTGTCGTCAGCAAACTTAATGATGGTGTTGGAATCGTGCCTGGCCGTGCAGTTATGAGAGAACAGGGAGTACAGGAGGGGACAGAGCACGAACCCCTGAGGGGCCCCCGTGTTGAGGATCAGCGTGGCGGATGTGTTGTTGCCTACCCTTACCACCTGGGGGTGGCCCATCAGGAAGTCCAGGATCCAGTTGCGGAGGGAGGTGTTTAGTCCCCGGGTCCTTAGCTTAGTGATGAGCTTTGTGGGCACTATGGTGCTGAATATTGAGCTGTACTCAACGAACAGCATTCTCACATAGGTGTTCCTTTTGTCCAGGTGGGAAAGAGAAGTGTGGAGTGCAATAGAGACTGATTAGATTTTTTGATGTGAGATCAGATCCAAATGTTATCTGTCACATGCGCCGAATACAACAGACCTTACAGTGAAATGCTGACTGACAAGCCCTTAACCAACAATGCAGTTTAAATGAAATCCCCCCCCCCAAAAGTAAGAGATAAGAATAACAAATAATTAAAGATCAGCAGTAAATAACAATAGTGGGGCTGTATACAGGGGATACCGGTACAGAGTCATTGCGCAGTGTCGAGGTAATTGAGGTAATATGTACATGTAGGTAGAGTTATTAAAGTGACTATACATAGATAATAACAGAGAGTAGCAGCAGCAGCATAGAAGCGCGGGGGGGGGGGGGGGGGGGGGGGGTGCAAATAGTCTGGGTAGCCATTTGATTAGCTGTTCAGGAGCCTTATGGCTTGGAGGTAGAAGCTGTAGAAGCCTCTTGGACCTAGACTTGGCACTCCGGTACAGCTTGCCTTGTGGTAGCAGAGAGAACAGTCTATGACCAGGGTGGCTGGAATCTTTGACAATTTTTAGGGCCTTGGTGAAAGACCAGACCAGTGAAATATGTCATGTTCAGTACAAATTAATTGTGCCAGAGTATGTTTGTAATGGGTTAGCTTGATTGACATGTTACATTTGCCTCTGTGGTTTCCCACAGAAGGTAAGGGGTAGGGTTGAATTTGGATTCCTCAGTCGGACCACTAAAAGTTCGAACCAGTGTCTGGGCCCATATTGTGCTGAGTGCTGAACTAGGACCTGTCCATATCGTCTTATTCCTTCTGAGCTAAAATGCTAAACTGATCCTAGACCAGCAGTCCTACTCTGAGATGCTTTGCGTAGAGTATGAGCACTGATGCCTGTGGTGTTGTTCACTGTGCCAAATATGTGTTTGTGATGTTACTGGCTAAGCTTGATTGACACGTGCCATTTGGTTTCTTTATAGAACGAGCAGTTTCATTTTAATTATTCAGTTGGACAACAACAGTCAGAGCCAAGGGTTTGGTGATGGGGTTACATATGATATATAATCACTATGGGGTTACATATGATATATAATCACTATGGTGTTACATATGATATATATAATCACTATGGGGTTACATATGATATATATAATCACTATGGGGTTACATATGATATATATAATCACTATGGTGTTACATATGATATATATAATCACTATGGTGTTACATATGATAGATATAATCACTATGGGGTTACATATGATATATATAATCACTATAGTGTTACATATGATATATATAATCACTATGGTGTTACATATGATAGATATAATCACTATGGGGTTACATATGATATATATAATCACTATGGGGTTACATATGATATATATAATCACTATGGTGTTAAACATGACAGATATAATCTAGGTGACAGATCAGGGGAATGGAAAACATGACTTGTTGGCATAAAGGTTAAGGAGAATCACCATTTTCTCACTAAATTCTGAAAAGGAAAACTCCATGCCTGTGCTAATATCAACCATCTTTAACAATGTGAAAAACAGCGTTGTTCACCAGCAACCATTGATTGTGATTCACCTTCTTAAATAAACGTGATGTGGGTGAACAGTTTCAACAACAACAACAATCCTGTTCAGGGTGTTTCTCTTGGCTTTGTTGTGGACCTTTAGAGCAGGAGTCAAACAGTTAACCCAGGAGCAGGAAAAGAACAGGTCTGAAAAACAGATCTGTTCCCCGTAGAGGGAGGAGGAGGAGAGGAGGAGCAGGCAGAGTTACTGAGGAGGAGTGGAGGAGCAGGCAGAGTTACTGAGGAGGAGTGGAGGTAGAGGGAGGAGGAGGAGTGGAGGAGCAGGCAGAGTTACTGAGGAAGAGTGGAGGAACAGGCAGAGTTACTGAGGAGGAGTGGAGGTAGAGGGAGGAGGAGGAGGAGAGGAGGAGCAGGCAGAGTTACTGAGGAGGAGTGGAGGAGCAGGCAGAGTTACTGAGGAGGAGTGGAGGTAGAGGGAGGAGGAGGAGTGGAGGAGCAGGCAGAGTTACTGAGGAAGAGTGGAGGAACAGGCAGAGTTACTGAGGAGGAGTGGAGGTAGAGGGAGGAGGAGGAGGAGAGGAGGAGCAGGCAGAGTTACTGAGGAGGAGTGGAGGAGCAGGCAGAGTTACTGAGGAGGAGTGGAGGTAGAGGGAGGAGGAGGAGTGGAGGAGCAGGCAGAGTTACTGAGGAAGAGTGGAGGAACAGGCAGAGTTACTGAGGAGGAGTGGAGGTAGAGGGAGGAGGAGGAGGAGTAGGCAGAGTTACTGAGGAGGAGTGGAGGAGCAGGCAGAGTTACTGAGGAGGAGTGGAGGTAGAGGGAGGAGGAGAAGTGGAGGAGCAGGCAGAGTTACTGAGGAGGAGTGGAGGAACAGGCAGAGTTACTGAGGAGGAGTGGAGGTAGAGGGAGGAGGAGCAGTGGAGGAGGAGTAGGCAGAGTTACTGAGGAGGAGTGGAGGAACAGGCAGAGTTACTGCAGGAGTGGAGGTAGCGGGAGGAGGGAGGAGGAGGAGTGGAGGAGCAGGCAGAGTTACTGAGGAGGAGTGGAGGAGCAGGCAGAGTTACTGAGGAGGAGTGGAGGTAGAGGGAGGA
>NC_143022.1:3252500-3292500 GCF_057628025.1 Oncorhynchus mykiss
ATTATATATTTGTATTTATTATTATATTATTATTATTATTCGTATGATTATGTATTATTATTATTATATTATTTGATTGTTTGTCACGTTCTGACCATAGTTCTTTTGTGTTTTCTTTGTTTTAGTGTTGGTCAGGACGTGAGCTGAGTGGGCATTCTATGTTTTGTGTCAGCCCCAAAAATATATTGGGGGGTCACACAGGGAGTATGGCGAAGCCAGGTAGGAGACCTGTGCCAGCTTCATGTGCTTACCAGAGAGTGAGAGGGACCGGGCAGGCACCGTGTTATGCTGTGGTGCGCACGGTGTCTCCAGTGCGGGTGCATAGCCCGATGCGGTACATACCAGCTCCTCGGATCGGCCAGGCTAGAGTGGGCATCGAGCCAGGTAAGGTTGGGCAGGCTCGGTGCTCAAGAGCTCCAGTGCACCTGCACGGTCCGGTCTATCCAGTGCCACCTACACGCACCAGCGTGGCAGCCCCCCGCACCAGGCTTCCTGTGCGTGTCCAGAGCCCAGTACTCCCTGTTTCTCCTCCCCGCACTCGCCCTGAAGTGTGTGTCCTTGGCCCAGTACTGCTAGAGTCTCCCGCCTGTCCAGAGCTGCTAGAGTCTCCCGCGTGTCCAGAGCTGCTAGAGTCTCCCGTCTGTCCAGAGCTGCTAGATTCTCCCGTCTGCATGGAGACGCCAGTCTGCCAGGAGCCGCCAGAGCCGGCAGTCAGCCAGGAGCCGCCAGAGCCACCAGTCAGCCGCCAGAGCCGCCAGTCAGCCAGGATCCGCCAGAGCCGCCAATCAGCCAGGAGCCGCCAGAGCCGCCAGAGCCGCCAGTCAGCCAGGATCCGCCAGATCCGCCAGTCAGCCAGGATCCGCCAGTCAGCCAGGATCCGCCAGAGCCGCCAATCAGCCAGGAGCCGCCAGAGCCGCCAGTCAGCCGCCAGAGCCGCCAGTCAGCCAGGATCTGAGCTACCTCTCAGTCCTGAGCTACCTCTCAGTCCTGAGCTACCTCTCAGTCCTGAGCTACCCCTCAGTCCTGGGCTACCCCTCAGTCCTGGGCTACCCCTCAGTCCTGGCCCCCCCAGGGGGGGGTACTGTTACGTTCCGACCATAGTTCTTTTGTGTTTTCTTTGTTTTAGTGTTGGTCAGGACGTGAGCTGAGTGGGCATTCTATGTTTGGTGTTTCTATGTTGGGTTTGTTGTTTGGCCTGATATGGTTCTCAATCAGAGGCAGGTGTTTGTCTCTGATTGGGAACCCTATTTAGGTAGCCTGTTTTGTGTTGGGTTTTGTGGGTGATTGTTTCCATGTCTTCTGTCTTTGTGTCTATGAACCAGATAGGACTGTTATCGGTTTTCACATTTGTTGTTTTGTCATTTGAAGTGTTCAGTTTGGATTATTTTTAAATAAGATGAACACTAACCACGCTGCGCTTTGGTCCTCTCCTTCAACGGAAGAAAATTGTTACACTGTTATTATTATTATTATATTATTATTATTATGAGATTATTATTATGAGATTATTATTATTATTAGATTATTATAATTATTATTAGATTATTATCATTATGATATTATTATTATTAGATTATTATTATTATGAGATTATTATTATTAGATTATTATTAGATTATTATTATTATTATTATTAGATGATTATTATTATTATTAGATTATTATTAGATTATTATTATTATATTATTATCATTATTAGATTATTATTATTATTATTATTTGATTATTATCATTATTAGATTATTATTCTTATTATTAGATTATTATTATTATTAGATTATTATTATCATTATTAGATTATTATTATTATTAATCATTGTTATTATTATTTTCCGTTCAGATGGAATAAAATTGCTGTGGATAACATACCAGATGAGAACTGAACAGACTCTCTTTTTTTTACCTTTGTTTTACTGAGGAAAATGAAAACTGCAGATGGATAGGAAGACCACAGGACTGGAAAAATTGTAAACAGCCCCAGGTGACAGACTCAGGCCGATAGTGGTTAAGTTCCACATTTTTAAGGATAAGATGGCTGTTCTGGACAGAGCCAAGAAGTTGAGAGGAACCAACATCGTCGTCAACGAGGACAACTCAGAAGCTGTGCGCCAGAGGTGGAAAGAACTTATCCTAGCCATAAAAACTGACACAGTGTGAGGACATTGCTTAAATCCACTACAACAGGCTAATTGTCCTCCCTCCCTAAAGCCTAGGAGGAGTGACAGGGCCAAGCTTCCAGGTCAGTAGCTTCAGCCCCACATTTCTCTCTCTCTCTCTCTCTCTCTCTCTCTCTCTCTCTCTCCCAGTCTCCCTCTCCCAGTCTCTCCCTCCCAGTCTCTCTCTCTCTCTCTCTCTCTCTCTCTCTCTCTCTCTCTCTCTCTCTCTCTCCCAGTCTCTCTCTCCCAGTCTCTCTCTCCCGGTCTCTCTCTCTCTCTCTCTCTCTCTCTCTCTCAGTCTCTCTCTCCCAGTCTCTCCCTCCCAGTCTCTCTCTCTCTCTCTCCCAGTCTCTCTCTCTCTCACACACACACCAACTCACACGTGCCTGATTGACTGAGTCTATTAGCCGAACAATGTTCTTGTCATGGTTAGTGTGTTTTCCTCCGTAGCATCTTATCTCTGATAAGCTTCCCAGGCACAGGGCTGGAAATAGCCCATATGAATGTAGCCTTCGGATAACGTTCACATATTGGCCATCTCTGAGACTCACTTAGATAATAAAGCATTAGCTATACAAGGATATAACATCTACAGAAGAGACAGGAATGACTATGGGAGGTGTTGCTGCATGTGTTCCTGTCAAGCTTAGAGAGGATCTCATGTCGGACGCTGTTGAAGTGTTTTGGTAGCAGGTTCACCTGCCTCGTCAACAGCCTTGTTCAGGGGCAGAACGACGATTTTTACCCTGTCAGATCGGGGATTCAATCCAGCAGCATTTCGGTTACTGGCCCAACGATTGGTTGGAGTTGATGTCTCATTTCAATGAGTCACTGCTGTACAGTACGTGTTGAGGAAAGAATCTGTCAGGGTCAGTGGTTGGTCAGTGATTATGACGGGGTCTCAAGGGGGTCTTTCTTCCACTGTAGTCGATGGCTATCTCTGTGGTTTTTGAATCGTTGAGTTTGAAGTTATAGTCCTTACAAGACGTCACTGCCCAAGACACTTCATGGCGATACTGTTTCATTATGGTCTGTGATGAGGCCTACTATGCTGGCGTGGTCAGCATATTTAAAGACCTTAACTGAGGTGTCCTGATGTGTAAACTGGTTTGTGAAGAGGGAGAAGAGCAGGAGTACCCAGCTCTGTGGTGCACCAGTACCGAGGGTCAGAGGGTGAGATTATAGATTATTTCCCTTGACAGTCTGGTTCTGCTCCTCAGAAGGTCCAGTACCGAGGGTCAGAGGGTGAGATTATAGATTATTTCCCTTGATAGTCTGGTTCTGCTCCTCAGAAGGTCCAGTACTGAGGGTCAGAGGATGAGATTAGAGATTCTTTCCCTTGACAGTCTGGTTCTGCTCCTCAGAAGGACCACTACTGAGGGTCAGAGGGTGAAATGGCAGATTGTTTATCTTGAAAGTCTCATTCTGCTCCTCAGAAGGACCACTACTGAGGGTCAGAGGGTGAAATGGCAGATTGTTTATCTTGAAAGTCTCGTTCTGCTCCTCAGAAGGACCACTACTGAGGGTCAGAGGGTGAAATGGCAGATTGTTTATCTTGAAAGTCTCGTTCTGCTCCTCAGAAGGACCACTACTGAGGGTCAGAGGGTGAAATGGCAGATTGTTTATCTTGAAAGTCTCGTTCTGCTCCTCAGAAGGACCACTACTGAGGGTCAGAGGGTGAAATGGCAGATTGTTTATCTTGAAAGTCTCGTTCTGCTCCTCAGAAGGACCACTACTGAGGGTCAGAGGGTGAAATGGCAGATTGTTTATCTTGAAAGTCTCGTTCTGCTCCTCAGAAGGACCACTACTGAGGGTCAGAGGGTGAAATGGCAGATTGTTTATCTTGAAAGTCTCGTTCTGCTCCTCAGAAGGACCACTACTGAGGGTCAGAGGGTGAAATGGCAGATTGTTTATCTTGAAAGTCTCGTTCTGCTCCTCAGAAGGACCACTACTGAGGGTCAGAGGGTGAAATGGCAGATTGTTTATCTTGAAAGTCTCGTTCTGCTCCTCAGAAGGTCCAGTATCCAGTGGCATATAGCTCGGTTGATTTTCATGTCCTGCAGCTTAGTCAATAGTTTGTGGGAATTGAAGACTGAGCTAAAGTCTATGAACAAGATGCCTAGGTGTTTGGTTTCTAGGTGTTAGATGTCTAGGTGTTAGGTGCGTAGGTGTCTAGGTGTTAGATGCCTAGGTGTTAGCTGTCTAGGTGTTAGCTGTCTAGGTGTTAGGTGTCTAGGTGTTAGGTGCCTAGGTGTTAGGTGCCTAGGTGTTAGGTGTCTAGGTGTTAGGTGTCTAGGTGTTAGGTGTCTAGGTGTTAGGTGTCTAGGTGTTAGGTACCTAGGTGTTAGGTGCCTATGTGTTAGGTGTCTAGGTGTTAGGTGTCTAGGTTCTAGCTGTCTAGGTGTTAGGTGTCTAGGTGTTAGGTTTCTAGGTGTTAGGTGCCTAGGTGTTAGGTGCCTAGGTGTTAGGTTTCTAGGTGTTAGGTGTCTAGGTGTTAGGTGTCTAGGTGTTAGGTATCTAGGCGTTAGGTGCCTAGGTGTTAGGTGTCTAGGTGTTAGATGCCTAGGTGTTAGGTGTCTAGGTGTTAGGTGCCTAGGTGTTAGGTGCCTCGGTGTTCGGTGCCTAGGTGTTAGGTGTCTAGGTGTTAGGTGCCTAGGTGTTAGGTGTCTCGGTGTTAGGTGCCTAGGTGTTAGGTGCCTAGGTGTTAGGTGTCTCGGTGTTAGGTGCCTAGGTGTTAGGTGTCTAGGTGTTACGTGCCTAGGTGTTAAGTGTCTCCAGGTGATGCAGTATGTGGTGACGTCCCAGGATGACAGCATCTTCAACCGACCAGCTCTGTAGGAAGACTGTGGGTCGATCAATGGGGATGTGCATGATTTAAGAAGGCAGGATTAGGCGCTCAAGCGCTTTCATGGCCTCAGAAGTCAGGGTGACGGGTCTGAAGTCATTAAGGCTGGTTGTTTTGGGTGATTTGGGGACAGGGATGATGGTGGGTACTTTGAGCACTGTGGTACTTTACAGATATGTGGCACAAACATTTTTTTAAATATAACTGGAGCCAGTTGTTCAGCACGGTGATGGTGTACAGCTGGGGAGGGTGGAGTATAGCTGGGGCAGGTTGGAGTACAGCTGGGGCAGGATGGAGTACAACTGGGGCAGGTTGGAGTACAGCTGGGGCAGGGTGGAGTATAGCTGGGGCAGGTTGGAGTATAGCTGGGGCAGGGTGGAGTATAGCTGGGGCAGGTTGGAGTATAGCTGGGGCAGGATGGAGTACAGTTGGGGCAGGATGGAGTACAACTGGGGCAGCATGGAGTACAGCTGGGGCAGGATGGAGTACAGCTGGGGCAGGTTGGAGTACAGCTGGGGCAGGATGGAGTACAACTGGGGCAGGTTGGAGTACAGCTGGGGCAGGTTGGAGTACAGCTGGGGCAGGATGGAGTACAGCTGGGGCAGGTTGGAGTACAGCTGGGGCAGCATGGAGTACAGCTGGGGCAGGTTGGAGTACAGCTGGGGCAGGATGGAGTACAGCTGGGGCAGGTTGGAGTACAGCTGGGGCAGGTTGGAGTACAGCTGGGGCAGGGTGGAGTACAGCTGGGGCAGGATGGAGTACAGCTGGGGCAGGTTGGAGTACAACTGGGGCAGGATGGAGTACAGCTGGGGCAGGATGGAGTACAGCTGGGGCAGGTTGGAGTACAGCTGGGGCAGGATGGAGTACAGCTGGGGCAGGATGGAGTACAGCTGGGGGAGGATGGAGTACAGCTGGGGCAGGTTGGAGTACAGCTGGGGCAGGTTGGAGTACAGCTGGGGCAGGTTGGAGTACAGCTGGGGCAGGATGGAGTACAGCTGGGGCAGGATGGAGTACAGCTGGGGCAGGATGGAGTACAGCTGGGGCAGGATGGAGTACAGCTGGGGCAGGATGGAGTACAGCTGGGGCAGGATGGAGTACAGCTGGGGCAGGATGGAGTACAGCTGGGGCAGGTTGGAGTACAACTGGGGCAGGTTGGAGTACAGCTGGGGCAGGATGGAGTACAGCTGGGGCAGGATGGAGTACAACTGGGGCAGGATGGAGTACAACTGGGGCAGGTTGGAGTATAGCTGGGGCAGGTTGACCCATAACAGTGATGGAGTACAGCTGGGGCAGGTTGACCCATAACAGTGATGGAGTACAGCTGGGGCAGGATGGAGTACAGCTGGGGCAGGATGGAGTACAGCTGGGGCAGGATGGAGTACAGCTGGGGCAGGATGGAGTACAACTGGGGCAGGTTGGAGTACAACTGGGGCAGGTTGGAGTACAGCTGGGGCAGGATGGAGTACACCTGGGGCAGGATGGAGTACAACTGGGGCAGGTTGGAGTACAACTGGGGCAGGTTGGAGTATAGCTGGGGCAGGTTGACCCATAACAGTGATGGAGTACAGCTGGGGCAGGTTGACCCATAACAGTGATGGAGTACAGCTGGGGCAGGATGGAGTACAGCTGGGGCAGGTTGGAGTACAGCTGGGGCAGGATAGATTACAGCTGGGGCAGGATGGAGTACAGCTGGGGCAGGATGGAGTACAGCTGGGGCAGGATGGAGTACAGCTGGGGCAGGATGGAGTACAGCTGGGGCAGGTTGGAGTACAGCTGGGGCAGGATGGAGTACAGCTGGGGCAGGATGGAGTACAGCTGGGGCAGGTTGGAGTACAGCTGGGGCAGGTTGGAGTACAGCTGGGGCAGGATGGAGAACAGCTGGGGCAGGTTGGAGTACAGCTGGGGCAGGTTGGAGTACAACTGGGGCAGGTTGGAGTACAGCTGGGGCAGGATAGAGTACAGCTGGGGCAGGATGGAGTACAGCTGGGGCAGGATGGAGTACAGCTGGGGCAGGATGGAGTACAGCTGGGGCAGGATGGAGTACAGCTGGGGCAGGTTGGAGTACAGCTGGGGCAGGATGGAGTACAGCTGGGGCAGGATGGAGTACAGTTGGGGCAGGTTGGAGTACAGCTGGGGCAGGTTGGAGTACAGCTGGGGCAGGATGGAGTACAGCTGGGGCAGGTTGGACTACAGCTGGGGCAGGTTGGAGTACAACTGGGGCAGGTTGGAGTATAGCTGGGGCAGGATGGAGTACAAATGGGGCAGGATGGAGTACAGCTGGGGCAGGATGGAGTACAGCTGGGGCAGGATGGAGTACAGCTGGGGCAGGTTGGAGTACAAATGGGGCAGGATGGAGTACAGCTGGGGCAGGTTGACCCATAACAGTGATGGAGTACAGCTGGGGCAGGATGGAGTACAGCTGGGGCAGGTTGGAGTACAAATGGGGCAGGATGGAGTACAGCTGGGGCAGGATGGAGTACAGCTGGGGCAGGATGGAGTACAGCTGGGGCAGGTTGGAGTACAGCTGGGGCAGGTTGGAGTACAATTGGGGCAGCATGGAGTATAGCTGGGGCAGGATGGAGTACAGCTGGGGCAGGATGGAGTACAGTTGGGGCAGGTTGGAGTATAGCTGGGGCAGGTTGGAGTACAATTGGGGCAGCATGGAGTACAGCTGGGGCAGGTTGGAGTACAGTTGGGGCAGGATGGAGTACAGCTGGGTCAGGTTGGAGTACAGCTGGGGCAGGTTGGAGTACAGCTGGGGCAGGTTGGAGTACAGCTGGGGCAGGATGGAGTACAGCTGGGGCAGGTTTGAGTACAGCTGGGGCAGGATGGATTACAGCTGGGGCAGGTTGGAGTACAGCTGGGGCAGGTTGGAGTACAGCTTGGGCAGGATGGAGTACAGCTGGGGCAGGTTGGAGTACAGCTGGGGCAGGTTGGAGTACAATTGGGGCAGCATGGAGTACAGCTGGGGCAGGTTGGAGTACAGTTGGGGCAGGATGGAGTACAGCTGGGGCAGGTTGGAGTACAGCTGGGGCAGGTTGGAGTACAGCTGGGGCAGGATGGAGTACAGCTGGGGCAGGTTGGAGTACAGCTGGGGCAGGTTGGAGTACAATTGGGGCAGCATGGAGTACAGCTGGGGCAGGTTGGATTACAGCTGGGGCAGGTTGGAGTACAGCTGGGGCAGGTTGGAGTACAGCTGGGGCAGGTTGACCCATAACAGTGATGGAGTACAGCTGGGGCAGGATGGAGTACAGCTGGGGCAGGTTGGAGTACAGCTGGGGCAGGTTGGAGTACAGCTGGGGCAGGATGGAGTACAGCTGGGGCAGGTTGGAGTACAGCTGGGGCAGGATGGAGTACAGCTGGGGCAGGTTGGAGTACAGCTGGGGCAGCATGGAGTACAGCTGGGGCAGGTTGGAGTACAGCTGGGGCAGGTTGGAGTACAATTGGGGCAGCATGGAGTACAGTTGGGGCAGGATGGAGTACAGCTGGGGCAGGTTGGAGTACAGCTGGGGCAGGATGGAGTACAGCTGGGGCAGGTTGACCCATAACAGTGTTGGAGTACAGCTGGGGCAGGTTGGAGTACAGCTGGGGCAGGTTGGAGTACAATTGGTGCAGCATGGAGTACAGCTGGGGCAGGTTGGAGTACAGCTGGGGCAGGTTGGAGTACAGCTGGGGCAGGATGGAGTACAGCTGGGGCAGGTTGGAGTACAGCTGGGGCAGGATGGAGTACAGCTGGGGCAGGTTGGAGTACAGCTGGGGCAGCATGGAGTACAGCTGGGGCAGGTTGGAGTACAGCTGGGGCAGGTTGGAGTACAATTGGGGCAGCATGGAGTACAGTTGGGGCAGGATGGAGTACAGCTGGGGCAGGTTGGAGTACAGCTGGGGCAGGATGGAGTACAGCTGGGGCAGGTTGACCCATAACAGTGTTGGAGTACAGCTGGGGCAGGTTGGAGTACAGCTGGGGCAGGTTGGAGTACAATTGGTGCAGCATGGAGTACAGCTGGGGCAGGTTGGAGTACAGTTGGGGCAGGATGGAGTACAATTGGGGCAGCATGGAGTTTTAGTGTTCTGAGTTTATTAAAGATCATCATGAACACGTACCACACAGCGCATTGGTCCTCACCTTTTTCCACCGACGAGCGTTGCAGAATCACCCACCTCCAAAGGACCAAGCAGCGTGGTATCGGGCAGCAGCAGAAATCTCAGGACATGGGAGGAGATTCTAGACGGCAAGGGACGCTGGGCACAGGCTGGGGAATATCGCCGCCCCAAAGCAGAGCTGGAGGCAACGACAGCTGAGCGGCAGTGGTATGAGGAGGCAGCACGGCAGCGCGGCTGGGACGAGAGGCAGCCACAAACATTAATTGGTGGAGGCACATGGGGAGTGTGGCTAAGTCAGGTAGGAGACCTGAGCCAACTCCCCGTGCTTACCGTGGAGAGAGTTGGACCGGGCAGGCACCGTGTTATGCCGTGAGGCACACGGTGTCCCCGGTGCGCAGGCATAGCCCGGTGCGTTACATCGCAGCGCCTCGTATCGGCCGGGCTAGAGTGGGCATCGAGCCACGTGCCATGAAGCCGGCTCAGCGCATCTGGTCTCCAGTGAGTCTCCTCGGGCCGGGGTACATGGCACCAGCCCTATGCATGGTGTCCCCGTTTTGCCAGTACAGCCCAGTGCGGTCTATTCCACCTCGCCGCACTGGCCTGGCTACGGGGAGCATTCAGCCAGGTAGGGTTGTGCAGGCTCAGTGCTCGAGACCTCCAGTGCGCCTCCACGGTCCAGTCTATCCGGTTCCTCCTCCACGCACCAGGCCTCCGGTGGCAGCCCCCCGCACCAGGCTTTCTCTCCGTCTCCTCCCTACAGGTGCTCCCGCCTGTCCAGAGCTGCCAGAGTCTCCCGTCTGTCCTGAGCTGCCAGAGTCTCCCGTCTGTCCTGAGCTGCCAGAGTCTCCCGTCTGTCCTGAGCTGCCAGAGTCTCCCGTCTGTCCTGAGCTGCCAGAGTCGCCCGTCTGTCCTGAGCTGCCAGAGTCTGATGATGATGATGATGATGGTGATGATGATGATGATAGGTGATGATGATGATGATGATGATGGTGATGATAGATTATGATGATGATGATAGGTGATGATGATGATGATGATGGTGATGATGATGATCAAATCAAATCAAATCAAATTTATTTATATAGCCTTTCGTACATCAGCTGATATCTCAAAGTGTAGTACAGAAACCCAGCCTAAAACCCCAAACAGCAAGCAATGCAGGTGTAGAAGCACGGTGGCTAGGAAAAACTACCTAGAAAGGCCAAAACCTAGGAAGAAACCTAGAGAGGAACCAGGCTATGTTGGGTGGCCAGTCCTCTTCTGGCTGTGCCGGGTGGAGATTATAACAGAACATGGCCAAGATGTTCAAATGTTCATAAATGACCAGCATGGTAGAATAATAATAAGGCAGAAGAGTTGAAACTGGAGCAGCAGCACAGTCAGGTGGACTGGGGACAGCAAGGAGTCATCATGTCAGGTATTCCTGGGGCATGGTCCTAGGGCTCAGGTCCTCCGAGAGAGAAAGAAAGAGAGAATTAGAGAGAGCATATGTGGGATGGCCAGTCCTCTTCTGGTTGTGCCGGGTGGAGATTATAACAGAACATGGCCAAGATGTTAAAATGTTCATAAATGACCAGCATGGTCGAAAAATAAGGCAGAAAAGTTGAAACTGGAGCAGCAGCACGGCCAGGTAGACTGGGGACAGCAAGGAGTCATCATGTCAGGTAGTCCTAGGGCTCAGGTCCTCCGAGAGAGAGAAAGAAAGAAAGAAGGAGAGAATTAGAGAACGCACACTTAGATTCACACAGGACACCGAATAGGACAGGAGAAGTACTCCAGATATAACAAACTGACCACAGCCCCCCGACACATAAACTACTGCAGCATAAATACTGGAGGCTGAGACAGGAGGGGTCAGGAGACACTGTGGCCCCGTCCGAGGACACCCCCGGACAGGGCCAAACAGGAAGGATATAACCCCACCCACTTTGCCAAAGCACAGCCCCCACACCACTAGAGGAATATCTTCATCCACCAACTTACCATCCTGTGAGAAGGCTGAGTATAGCCCATGAAGATCTCCCCCACAGCACGAACCAGAGGGGGGCACCAACAGGAAGGAAGATCACGTCAGTGACACAACCCACTCAAGTGACGCACCCCTCCTAGAGACGGCATGACAGAGCACCAGTAAGCGGGATATCTTCAACCACCAACTTACCATCCTGAGACAAGGCTGAGTATAGCCCACAAAGACCTCCGCCACGGCCCAACCCATGACCACATCAGTGAATCAACCCACTCAGGTGACGCACCCCCTCCAGGGACGGCATGAGAGAGCCCCAGTAAGCCAGTGACTCAGCCCCTGTAATCGGGTTAGAGGCAGAGAATCCCAGTGGAAAGAGGGGAACCGGCCAGGCAGAGACAGCAAGGGCGGTTCGTTGCTCCAGAGCCTTTCCGTTCACCCTCCCACTCCTGGGTCAGACTACACTCATATGACCCACTGAAGAGATGAGTCTTCAGTAGAGACTTAAAGGTTGAGACCGAGTTTGCGTCTCTGACATGGGTAGGCAGACCGTTCCATAAAAATGGAGCTCTATAGGAGAAAGCCCTGCCTCCAGCTGTTTGCTTAGAGATTATAGGGACAATTAGGAGGCCTGCGTCTTGTACGTGTAGGTATGTACGGCAGGACACAAATCAGAGAGATAGGTAGGAGCAAGCCCATGTAATGCTTTGTAGGTTAGCAGTAACACCTTGAAATCAGCCCTTGCTTTGACAGGAAGCCAGTGTAGAGAGGCTAGCACTGGAGTAATATGATCAAATTTGTTGGTTCTAGTCAGGATTCTAGCAGCCGTATTTAGCACTAACTGAAGTTTATTTAGTGTTTCATCCGGGTAGCCGGAAAGTAGAGTATTGCAGTAGTCTAACCTAGAAGTGACAAAAGCATGGATACATTTTTCTGCATCATTTTTGGACAGAAAGTTTCTGATTTTTGCAATGTTACGTAGATGGAAAAAAGCTGTCCTTGAAATGGTCTTGATATGTTCTTCAAAAGAGAGATCAGGGTCCAGAGTAACGCCGAGGTCCTTCACAGTTTTATTTGAGACGACTGTACAACCATTAAGATTAATTGTCAGATTCAACAGAAGATCTCTTTGTTTCTTGGGACCTAGAACAAGCATCTCTGTTTTGTCCGAGTTTAAAAGTAGAAAGTTTGCAGCCATCTACTTCCTTATGTCTGAAACACATTCTTCTAGCAAGGGCAATTTTGGGGCTTCACCATGTTTCATTGAAATGTACAGCTGTGTGTCATCCGCATAGCAGTGAAAGTTAAAATTATGTTTTCGAATAACATCCCCAAGAGGTAAAATATATAGTGAAAACAATGGTGGTCCTAAAACGGAACCTTGAGGAACACCGAAATTTACAGTTGATTTGTCAGAGGACAAACCATTCACAGAGACAAACTGATATCTTTCCGACAGATAAGATCTAAACCAGGCCAGAACTTGTCCGTGTAGACCAATTTGGGTTTCCAATCTCTCCAAAAGAATGTGGTGATCGATGGTATCAAAAGCAGCACTAAGGTCTAGGAGCACGAGGACAGATGCAGAGCCTCGGTCTGATGCCATTAAAAGGTAATTTACCACCTTCACAAGTGCAGTCTCAGTGCTATGATGGGGTCTAAAACCAGACTGAAGCATTTCGTATACATTGTTTGTCTTCAGGAAGGCAGTGAGTTGTTGCGCAACAGCCTTTTCTAAAAATTTTGAGAGGAATGGAAGATTCGATATAGGCCGATAGTTTTTTATATTTTCTGGGTCAAGGTTTGGCTTTTTCAAGAGAGGCTTTATTACTGCCACTTTTAGTGAGTTTGGTACATAGAGAGGATAGAGAGCCGTTTATTATGTTCAACATAGGAGGGCCAAGCACAGGAAGCAGCTCTTTCAGTAGTTTCAGTAGTTTAGTTGGAATAGGGTCCAGTATGCAGCTTGAAGGTTTAGAGGCCATGATTATTTTCATCATTGTGTCAAGAGATATAGTACTAAAACACTTGAGCGTCTCTCTTGATCCTAGGTCCTGGCAGAGTTGTGCAGACTCAGGACAACTGAGCTTTGAAGGAATACGCAGATTTAAGGAGGAGTCCGTAATTTGCTTTCTAATAATTATAATCTTTTCCTCAAAGAAGTTCATGAATGTATCACTGCTAAAGTGAAAGTCATCCTCTCTTGGGGAATGCTGCTTTTTAGTTAGCTTTGCGACAGTATCAAAAAGGAATTTCGGATTGTTCTTATTTTCCTCAATTAAGTTAGAAAAATAGGATGATTGAGCAGCAGTAAGGGCTCTTCGGTATTGCACAGTACTGTCTTTCCAAGCTAGTCGGAAGACTTCCAGGTTGGTGTGGCGCCATTTCCATTCCAATTTTCTGGAAGCTTGCTTCAGAGCTCGGGTATTTTCTGTGTACCAGGGAGCTAGTTTCTTATGAGAAATGTTTTTAGTTTTTAGGGGTGCAACTGCATCTAGGGTATTGCGCAAGGTTAAATTGAGTTCCTCAGTTAGGTGGTTAACTGATTTTTGTCCTCTGGCGTCCTTGGGTAGAAAGAGGGAATCTGGAAGGACATGAAGGAATCTTTGTGTTGTCTGTGAATTTATAGCACGACTTTTGATGATCCTTGGTTGGGGTCTGAGCAGATTATTTGTTGCAATTGCAAACGTAATAAAATGGTGGTCCGATAGTCCAGGATTATGAGGAAAAACATTAAGATCCACAACATTTATTCCATGGGACAAAACTAGGTCCAACGTATGACTGTGACAGTGAGTGGGTCCAGAGACATGTTGGACAAAACCCACTGAGTCGATGATGGCTCCGAAAGCCTTTTGGAGTGGGTCTGTGGACTTTTCCACGTGAATATTAAAGTCACCAAAGATTAGAATATTATCCGCCATGACTACAAGGTCCGATAGGAATTCAGGGAACTCAGTGAGGAACGCTGTATATGGCCCAGGAGGCCTGTAAACAGTAGCTATAAAAAGTGATTGAGTAGGCTGCATAGATTTCATGACTAGAAGCTCAAAAGACGAAAACGTCATTTTTATTTTTTTTGTAAATTGAAATTTTCTATTGTAAATGTTAGCAACACCTCCGCCTTTGCGGGATGCACGGGGTTATGGTCAATAGTGTAACCAGGAGGAGAGGCCTCATTTAACACAGTCAATTCATCAGGCTTAAGCCATGTTTCAGTCAGGCCAATCACATCAAGATTATGATCAGTGATTAGTTCATTGACTATAATTGCCTTTGAAGTAAGGGATCTAACATCAAGTAGCCCTATTTTGAGATGTGAGGTATCATGATCTCTTTCAATAATGACAGGAATGGAGGTGGTCTTTATCCTAGTGAGATTGCTAAGGCGAACACCGCCATGTTTAGTTTTGCCCAACCTAGGTCGAGGCACAGACACGGTCTCAATGGTGATAGCTGAGCTGACTACACTGACTGTGCTAGTGGCAGACTCCACTATGCTGGCAGGCTGGCTAACAGCCTGCTGTCTGGCCTGCACCCTATTTCATTGTGGAGCTAGAGGAGTTAGAGCCCTGTCTATGTTAGGTGATGATAGGTGATGATGATGATGGTGATGATAGATTATGATGATAATGATAGGTGATGATGATGATGGTGATGATAGGTGATGATGATGATGATAGGTGATGATGATGGTGATGATAGATTATGATGATGATGATGATAGGTGATGATGATGATAGGTGATGATGATGATAGGTGATGATGATGATAGGTGATGATGACAATGGTGATGATGATAGGTGATGATAATGATAGGTGATGATGATGATGATAGGTGATGATATGTGATGATGATGATAGGTGATGACGATGATGATGATGATAGATGATGATAGGTGATGATGGTGATGATGATGATAGGTGATGATGATGATAGGTGATGATAGGTGATGATGATGATGATGATAGGTTATGATGATGGTGATGGTGATGATGATGATAGATCATGATGATGATGCTAGGTGATGATGATGATGATGATGGTGATGATGATGATGGTGATGATAGATTATGATGATGATGATAGGTGATAATGATGATGATGGTGATGATAGATTATGATGATGATGATAGGTGATGATGATGATGATGATGATGATGATGATGATGATGATGATGATGATGATGATGATGATGGGTGATGATGACGATGATAGATGATGATAGATGATGATGGTGATGATGATGATGGGTGATGATGATAGGTGATGATGATGATAGGTGATGATGATGATGATAGCTGATGATAGGTGATGATGATGACGATGATGATTATGATAGATGATGATAGGTGATGATAGATGATGATGATAGGTGATGATGATACATGATGTTAGCTGATGATAGGTGTTGATAGATGATTATGATAGGTGATGATAGATGATGATGATAGATGATGGTAGGTGATGATGATATATGATGATAGGTGATGATGAAAGGTGATGATAGATGATGATGATGATAGGTGATGATAGGTGATGATGATAGGTGATGATAGATGATGATGATAGGTGATTATAGGTGATGATAGGTGATGATAGCTTCATGCAATACATTATTGAAGTTTTTAAGGAAAAAAAATAAAAAAATTGCTTCCCCAAAATGTAAAACTGACGAAGTGCTTATGAGAGACTCATGCTACAGTGCCTTGCGAAAGTATTCGGCCCCCTTGAACTTTGCGACCTTTTGCCACATTTCAGGCTTCAAACATAAAGATATAAAACTGTATTTTTTTGTGAAGAATCAACAACAAGTGGGACACAATCATGAAGTGGAACGACATTTATTGGATATTTCAAACTTTTTTAACAAATCAAAAAATGAAAAATTGGGCGTGCAAAATTATTCAGCCCCTTTACTTTCAGTGCAGCAAACTCTCTCCAGAAGTTCAGTGAGGATCTCTGAATGATCCAATGTTGACCTAAATGACTAATGAAGATAAATACAATCCACCTGTGTAATCAAGTCTCCGTATAAATGCACCTGCACTGTGATAGTCTCAGAGGTCCGTCAAAAGCGCAGAGAGCATCATGAAGAACAAGGAACACACCAGGCAGGTCCGAGATACTGTTGTGAAGAAGTTTAAAGCCGGATTTGGATACAAAAAGATTTCCCAAGCTTTAAACATCCCAAGGAGCACTGTGCAAGCGATAATATTGAAATGGAAGGAGTATCAGACCACTGCAAATCTACCAAGACCTGGCCGTCCCTCTAAACTTTCAGCTCATACAAGGAGAAGACTGATCAGAGATGCAGCCAAGAGGCCCATGATCACTCTGGATGAACTGCAGAGATCTACAGCTGAGGTGGGAGACTCTGTCCATAGGACAACAATCAGTCGTATATTGCACAAATCTGGCCTTTATGGAAGAGTGGCAAGAAGAAAGCCATTTCTTAAAGATATCCATAAAAAGTGTCGTTTAAAGTTTGCCACAAGACACCTGGGAGACACACCAAACATGTGGAAGAAGGTGCTCTGGTCAGATTAAACCAAAATTGAACTTTTTGGCAACAATGCAAAACGTTATGTTTGGCGTAAAAGCAACACAGCTGAACACACCATCCCCACTGTCAAACATGGTGGTGGCAGCATCATGGTTTGGGCCTGCTTTTCTTCAGCAGGGACAGAGAAGATGGTTAAAATTGATGGGAAGATGGATGGAGCCAAATACCGGACCATTCTGGAAGAAAACCTGATGGAGTCTGCAAAAGACCTGAGACTGGAAGGGAGATTTGTATTCCAACAAGACAATGATTCAAAACATAAAGCAAAATCTACAATGGAATGGTTCAAAAATAAACATATCCAGGTGTTAGAATGGCCAAGTCAAAGTCCAGACCTGAATCCAATCGAGAATCTGTGGAAAGAACTGAAAACTGCTGTTCACAAATGCTCTCCATCCAACCTCACTGAGCTCGAGCTGTTTTGCAAGGAGGAATGGGAAAAAATTTCAGTCTCTCGATGTGCAAAACTGATAGAGACATACCCCAAGCGACTTACAGCTGTAATCGCAGCAAAAGGTGGCGCTACAAAGTATTAACTTAAGGAGGCTGAATAATTTTGCACGCCCAATTTTTCAGTTTTTGATTTGATAAAAAAGTTTGAAATATCCAATAAATGTCGTTCCACTTCATGATTGTGTCCCACTTGTTGTTGATTCTTCACAAACAAATACAGTTTTATATCTTTATGTTTGAAGCCTGAAATGTGGCAAAAGGTCGCAAAGTTCAAGGGGGCCGAATACTTTAGCAAGGCACTGTATATAGACTACAACTATCTAGCTAATGTTGGCTTCTTAGTCTTGTTGTAAACACCTGGTTAGCATAACAGCTAAACTAAACTCAAAATCAGACCAGTGATTATATGATCAGAGCAGAACGTGTACTGACAGCTGTCTGGGAAAAAGGGTTTATTTGCTTTTCTGACCGTTCTTGAGTCTTATCTCCTTGGTGTTGCATTATTGCCAGTAATCTAAATAAATATATATATATATATATATAAATATATATATATATATATATATATATAATGTAATATATAATAATAATAATAATATATAATGTAATATATATATATAATAATATATAATGTAATATACATAATATATATAATATATATAATAATATATAATGTAATATATATATATAATGTAATACATATATATATAATATATAATGTAATATATATATATAATAATATATAATGTAATATACATAATATATATAATATATATAATAATATATAATGTAATATATATATATAATGTAATACATATATATATAATATATAATGTAATATATATATATAATAATATATAATGTAATATACATAATATATATAATATATATAATAATATATAATGTAATATATATATATAATGTAATACATATACATATAATATATAATGTAATATATATATATAATAATATATAATGTAATATACATAATATATATAATATATAATGTAATACATATACATATAATATATAATGTAATATATATATATATATATATATAATGTAATATATATAATAATAATATATAATGTAATATACATAATATATATAATATATATATAATATATAATGTAATATATATATATAATATATAATGTAATATATATATATAATAATATATAATGTAATATACATAATATATATAATATACATATAATATATAATGTAATATATATATATATATATATAATGTAATATATATAATAATAATATATAATGTAATATACATAATATATATAATATATATATAATATATAATGTAATATATATATATAATATATAATGTAATATATATATATAATATATAATGTAATATATATATATATAATATATAATGTAATATATATATATAATAATATATAATGTAATATACATAATATATATAATATACATATAATATATAATGTAATATATATATATATATATATAATGTAATATATATAATAATAATATATAATGTAATATACATATATATAAATATATATACATTCAACGTTTTTTCCTGTTTTGTTAGAGCAGCCAAATACGGCACAGCAATTGACCATGAATGAAGTAGTTTCAGGTAGTGTTATGTGCATCTTTGGGGATGGCCACTCAGCTGTTGTTGTCGGAAGAATTGACGCTGTGGCCTTCCAACATGGCTGCCAGGAGGCGTCGTACGTCACCTGGCAACCCTCTATAGCAGAGTGGTATTGAATCTTTTTCAGCTATACATTTATATTTGAACTACTGCATCTTTCTATGGCACAAAGAGGACCCATTCAGAGACAGCCCAATTCAATGACGAACCCGGGGTAAGATCCTGTTAAGAAAGATCCTTCTTGGAAAGAAAATCCCTCCTTCCCAAAACCATGTCAGCGTTTATTATTTATGTGTGGGTGTGTATATGTGTGTGTACTTGTCTGTAATGTGTGTGTCTCATCATTATATAGTTAGAGGACTCCTGTTATCTCCAGGACTGAGAAGTATCAACTTTGTCTTATCTGTTGTGGTCTAGCACTGTATTTTTGCAAGCTAGGGCCATCTACTTTAAGTGCTGCCTGTATTCCCAGTAGCCTACTGTATTTGGTGTGTGAACTGCTGACTGCTCATAACTTGCAGACAGTTGTTGACACATCAACCAGGATTAAGGGGCAATTTGTGACTTGTGTTAAGTCATCAGTGGCTGCATTGGAGGGGGAGTGGTTTCTCCTCTCCTAGACAATCAGCAATTAGTACCGGGAGGTGTGCTCCTCACATTCGCAAGACAAATATGCAATTAGTATTAGTACTTCCGTCTCCCTCGTTTTCTCAGAGGCAGCTGTAAGCAGTGGTCTTGTCACAAAACGAAGACCATCGCCAGAAACAAAGATGGTTCTCCCCAGTTTTTCTGCCGAGTTGTTGGAGGACGGAAAGAGAAGAAGGCTCCACTCTCTCACTTCAGTATCTTACCCAGTTATTTTCTGATGATCTCATTTTTACTCTTTTTGTAGCTTTGGCAACTATGTTTGTGTTTTCGCTCCTCTCCCTGTAGGCTTTACAGATGCTGCAACTCTTCTAATTGAGTGCACACAACCCATGTAGAGTTCCGGGTCTCTGGTAGCGTTTGGAACTGTCTCTCTGTGGTCAAGAACGCCGAGATCATCTCAGCCTACGCTGCCCTTCAGTCCATTCTTTTTGGCCCTGACGGAGACACGGATCACCCAAGAGAACACTGCTACTCCAGCTGCTCTTTCTTCATCTCACTATGTTTTCTCTTATAGTCAGAGTACATCTGGTCGTCGTGGTGATGACACAGGGCTACTCATTTCTCCTAACTGGAGATTTTCTCTTTTCTCCCTCTCTCATCTGTCCATCTCCTCATTTGAATTCCATGCTGTCACTGTCACTTGTCCAATGAAACTTAACATTATTGTCATCTATCGCACACCAGGTGCCCTTGGAGAGTTCCTCAATAAACTTGACATCTTGATAATTTCATTTCCTGAAGATGGCTCACCACTTTTCAGACTTGGTGACATCAACCTCCCATTGTCCCCTTTTCTCCCGGCCGGCTCAGCCCCTCCCTTCGTGCTCCGTGATTGAGTGACTCGTTGCGAGCTTACAGGACAGGGCCGTGGGCATCTTAGCCAAAATGGAGGAAAACTAAACTTCTGGAGGACCTATCATCCTATCACCCCCTCCTCTCTACCATCTCTTCCTCTGTATCCACTTCTAAAGCCACTTTCTATCACTAAGCTTCTGCCTCTAACCCTAGGAAACACATCTCCTCCCTCCTTAATACTCCACCCCCCTCTCCTTCCTCGCCGTGGACGATTTTGTCAACCACTTCGAAAAGAAAGTTGATGACATCCACTCCTCATTCACTCAGCCTATTGAGTCCACACAACGACCCTACGCCTTGAACTCTTTACCCCCTCTCTCTCCAGATGAAATCCTGTGACTAGTGAGGTCTGGCTGCCTGACAACCTGCTAACTCAACTCCATCCCCTCCTCCCTTCTCCTGACCATCTCTGAAGACCTTGTCACTTCCCTCGTCAACTAATCAAAGACCACTGGCTCTGATTTCAAAATGGCCCGAGTTGCTCCCCTCCTCAAGAAACCAACACTTGACTCCTCTGACGTTAAAAACTACAGACCGGTTTCCTTTCCTCCTTTTCTTTCCTAAACACTTGAGCGTGCTCTCTCGCAGAACAATCTTCTTGACACTAACCAGTCAGGATTCGAGACGGGTACTCAACCGAGACTGCTCTTCTCTGTATCACAAAGGCTCTTTACGCTGCCAAATCTGACTCTCTCTCCTCTGTTCTCATCCTCCTAGATCTATCCACTGCCTACAACACTATGAACCATCAGATCCTCCTCTCCACCCTCTCAGGACCGGACGTCTCAGGCTCTATCAGATCCTCCTCTCCACCCTCTCAGGACTGGGCGTCTCAGGCTCTATCAGATCCTCCTCTCCACCCTCTCAGGACCGGGCGTCTCAGACTCTATCAGATCCTCCTCTCCACCCTCTCAGGGCTGGGCGTCTCAGGCTCTATCAGATCCTCCTCTCCACCCTCTCACGGCTGGGTGTCTCAGTCTCTGCACTCTCTTGAATTGCATCCTACCTGGCAGGCCGCTCCTACCAGGTGACGTGGAGAGGATCTGTGTCTGCACCACGTACTGTCACTACTGGTGTCCCCCAGGGCTCGGTTCTAGGCCCTCTCATCTTCTGTCTATAAACCAAGTCACTCGTCATATCCTCACATGGTCTCTCCTATCATTGCTATGCGGATGACACCCAACTTCTCTTCTCCGTCCCCCCTTCTGACACCCAGGTGGGGACACGCATCTCTGCAAGCTTGGATGTCAGCCCACCACCTCAAGCTCAACCTCGACAAACACGGAGCTGCTCTTCCGGGGAAGGCCTGCCCACTCCAAGACAGTTGACAACTCCACGTGCCCCCATCCCAGAGTGCAAAGAACCTTGGTATGACCGTGGACAACACCCAATGCAAACGTCAAAGCAGTGACTCGCTCCTGTAGGATAATGCTCTACAACATTCGTAGAGTACGACCTTCCCTAACACAGGAAGCGGCACAGGTCCTAATCCAGGCGCTTGTTATCTTCCGTCTACTGCAACTTGCTGTTGGCTGGGCTCCCCGCTTGTGCCATGAAACCCCTGCAACTTATCCAGAACGCTGCAGCCTGCCTGGTGTTCAACCTTCCCAAGTTCTCCCATGTCACCCCCCTTCTCCACACACTCCACTGGCTTCCAGTCGAAGCTCGCATCCACTACCAGACCTTGATGCTTGCCTATGGAGCAACAAGAGGAACTGCCCCTCCCTACCTTCAGGCTATGCTCAAACCCTACACCCCAACCCGAGCACTCCGTTCTGCCACCTCTGGTCTTTTGGTCCTCCCACCCCTACGAAAAGGCAGGTCCAGCTAAGCCCAGTCTAAGCTATTTTCTGTCCTGGCACCCTAATGGTGAAAGCTAGGACAGCAGAGTCCCTGTCCATCTTCCAAAAACATCTGAAACCCTACATCTCCAAAGAATATCCTTAACTAACCCCAAATTGGCCATGCATTACAGTGTGTGTGTGTTTCTATCTAACCTCTGTTGTGGAAATTCTACACAGGGACACTCAAAGTCAATCTTAAATTAATAATTCTTTGTTATCAGCGTGCTGGAGAGGTTCCAACCAACTCAATGCACCAAGTACACATGTCGATCAGGAGCTCCACCCGGGGAGCTTATTCATCATTCTTAATCATTCTTAATTAATTCTTCATTAACATTTGCCTTATTCATATAACAGACCAAAACTGGTTCATAACATGCAACAGATCAATACCTCACGAGTCTTCTTCTCTCTAAGCTGAGACCTTGAAACTGAGATATCTTTCGTTCTCAAAACAAGGAACTTGGCGTACTGCCAAATTGCAAATATATTCTAATAGTGAGGATTCGTTCAATCAGTCACTTGCATGAACACAGCAATTGGTTCTTAGAAAAGCACAAACATAGAACATGGAAATTGGTTAATAGAAAAGCACATTTTCTATCACACCTCCTCCCACCTTCATGTTGTCAGCCAGCATGTGATATCCAGACGAGACTGGCAAACTATCCTCTTTCCACCTCTAGTTCTTGGCACGCGAGAGAAAATCCACCACAACATCTTAATCTCTCAACACATTAATGCCATGGTATTGTTACAGGACAGAGAAATATGGGCTCATCTTGTTCTTGTAAGTTGATTGAATGAATAACTAAAGTTGTCTGTAAAAATATACACGCCTTTATTTTCAACCCCGTCTAACGCAGACAAAATGGCTATTTCCTTTAACACGTAATGCACCAACAAATCAACAAGCGCCAGCTTGCATGAAAGGACTAACGCCAGAAGCAACATTTAAAATAATGACGGGAGTGTTGAGATGAAGCATTAAAGACGTCATTAAACTCTGAACATGGATGAAGGAACATTTTACAGCTGCTATTCTCAGCAGGTCTTAATAGTGACACAATTACAAAGGTTAACAAAAGGTTAACAAAAGGTCAAACCATTACTGTCTCTCTCACTAGTGCATTATCAGTCACTATCACACACACACACTCTAGACAACTGACACACACACTAGACAACTGACACACACATTAGACAACTGACAAACACACTAGACAACTGACAAACACACTAGACAACTGACACACACACTAGACAACTGACACCAGACAACTGACAAACATACTAGACAACTGACACACACACTAGACAACTGACACACACACTAGACAACTGACACACACAGTAGACAACTGACAAACACACTAGACAACTGACACCAGACAACTGACAAACACACTAGACAACTGACACACACACTAGACAGCTGACACACACACACACTAGACAACTGACAAACACACTAGACAACTGACACCAGACAACTGACACCAGACAACTGACAAACACACTAGACAACTGACAAACACACTAGACAACTGACACACACACTAGACAACTGACAAACACACTAGACAACTGACACACACACTAGACAACTGACAAACACACTAGACAACTGACACACACACTAGACAACTGACAAACACACTAGACAACTGTCAAACACACTAGACAACTGACAAACACACTATACAACTGTCAAACACACTAGACAACTGACAAACACACTATACAACTGTCAAACACACTAGACAACTGACACACACACTAGACAACTGACAAACACACTATACAACTGTCAAACACACTAGACAACTGACAACTGACACTCACACACACTAGACAACTGACACACACACTAGACAACTGACAAACACACTAGACAACTGACAAACACACTAGACAACTGACACACACACTAGACAACTGACAAACACACTATACAACTGTCAAAAACACTAGACAACTGACACTCACACTAGACAACGGATACACACACTAGACAACTGACACACACACACACTAGACAACTGACACACCCACTAGACAACTGACACACACACACTGGACAACGGATACACACACACTAGACAACTGACACACACACACTGGACAACGGATACACACACACTAGACAACTGACAAACATACTAGACAACTGACACACACACTAGACAACTGACACACACACTAGACAACTGCCAAACACACTAGACAACTGACACACACCCTAGACAACTGACACACACACTAGACAACTGACAAACACACTAGACAACTTACACACACACTAGACAACTGGCACACACACTAGACAACTGACACACACACTAGACAACTGACACACACACTAGACAACTGACACACACGCTGGACAACTGACACATACACTAGACAACTGACAGCAAGCAATGCAGGTGTAGAAGCACGTAAAAACTCCCTAGAAAGGCAAAAACCTAGGAAGAAACCTAGAGAGGAACCAGGCTATGAGGTGTGGCCAGTCCTCTTCTGGCTGTGCCGGGTGGAGATTATAAACCTAGAGAGGAACCACGCTATGAGGGGTGGCCAGTCCTCTTCTGGCTGTGCCGGGTGGAGATTATAACAGAACATGGTCAAGATGTTCAAATGTTCATAGATGACCAGCAGGGTCAGATAATAATAATCACAGTGGTTGTAGAGGGTGCAACAGGTCAGCGCCTCAGGAACAAATGTCAGTAGGCTTTTCATTGTAGATCATTCAGAGTTAGAGACATCATGTGCAGTAGAGAGAGAGAGTCCAAAACAGCAGGTCCGGAACAAGGTAGCATGTCCAATGAACATGTCAGGGTTCCATAGCCGCAGGTAGAACAGTTGAAACTGGAGCAGCAGCACGGCCAGGTGGACAGGGGACAGCAAGGAGTCATTATGTCAGGTAGTCCAGAGGCATGGTCTTAGGGCTCAGGTCCCCTGAGAGAAAGATGAGAGAGAAAGAGAGAGAGAGAGAAAAAGAGGGCAAGAGAAAAAGAGAGAGAGGGAATTAGAGGGAGCATACTATACACAGGACACCGGATAAGACATGAGAAATACTCCAGATATAACAGACTGACCCTAGCCCCCCGAAACAAAAACTACAGCAGCACAAATACTGGAGGCTGAGACAGGAGGGGTCAGGAGACACTGTGGCCCCGTCCGATGACACCCCCGGACAGGGCCAAACAGGAAGGATATAACCCCACCCACTTTGCCAAAGCACAGCCCCCACACCACTAGAGGAATATCTTCATCCACCAACTTACCATCCTGTGAGAAGGCTGAGTATAGCCCATGAAGATCTCCCCCACAGCACGAACCAGAGGGGGGCACCAACAGGAAGGAAGATCACGTCAGTGACACAACCCACTCAAGTGACGCACCCCTCCTAGAGACGGCATGACAGAGCACCAGTAAGCCAGTGACTCAGCCCCTGTAATAGGGTTAGAGGCAGAGAATCCCAGTGGAAAGAGGGTAACCGGCCAGGCAGAGACAGCAAGGGCGGTTCGTTGCTCCAGAACCATTCCGTTCACCTTCCCACTCCTGGGCCAGACTACACTCAATCATATGACCCACTGAAGAGATGAGTCTTCAGTAAAGACTTAAAGGTTGAGACCGAGTCTGTGTCCATCACATGGATAGGCAGACCATTCCATAAAAATGGAGCTCTATAGGAGAAAGCCCTGCCTCCAGATGTTTGCTGCCCACACATGTTCAATAGGATTGAGGGCAGGGCTTTGCGATGGCCACTCCAATACCTTGACTTTGTTGTCCTTAAGCCGTTTTGCCACAACTTTGGAAGTATGCTTGAGGTCATTGCCAATTTATTTGGAAGACCCATTTGTGACCAAGCTTTGACTTCCTGACTGATGTCTTGAGATGTTGCTTTAATATATCCACATAATTTTCCTGCCTCATGATGCCATTTATTTTGTGAAGTGCACCAGTCCCTACTGTAGCAAAGCACCCCCACAGCATGATGCTGCCACCCCGTGCTTCACAGTTGGGATGGTGCTCTTCGGCTTGCAAGCCTCCCCCTTTTTCCTCCAAACATAACGATGGTCATTATGGCCAAACAGTTCTATTTTTGTTTAATCAAAACAGAGGACATTTCTCCAAAAAGTACGATCTTTGTCTCCATGTGCAGTTACAAACCGTAGTCTGGCTTTTGATTGCGGTTTTGGAGCAGTGGCTCCTTCCTTGCTGAGTGGCCTTTCAGGTTATGTCGATATAGGACTCGTTTTACTGTGGATATAGATACTTGTGTACCTGTTTCCTCCAGCATCTTCACAAGATCCTTTTCTGTTGTTCTGGGATTGAAATGCACTTTTCGCACCAAAGTACGTTCATCTCTAGGAGATCTCCTTCCTGAGCGGTATGACGGCTGCGTGGTCCCATGGTGTTTATACTTGCGTACATTTGTTGGTACAGATGAACGTGGTACCTTCAGGCGTTTGGAAATTGCTCCCAAGGATGAACCAGACTTGTGGGAGTCCACAATTTATTTTCTGAGGACTTGGCTGATTTCTTTTGATTTTCCCATGATGTCAAGCAAATAGGCACTGCATTTGAAGGTAGGCCTTGAAATACATCCACAGGTACACCTCCAATTGACTCAAAATGTCAATTAGCCTATCAGACGCTTAGCGTTCCACCTGGCCAACATCCAGTGAAATTGCAGAGCGCCAAATTCAAAAACAGAAATAATTAAAACATTCTTAAACTTCATAAAATTCACATAACATACAAGTGTTATACTTCTTGTTAATCCAACCACGGTGTCAGATTTCAAAAAAGGCTTTATGGCGAAAGCATACCATGCGATTATCTTAGAACAACGCCCAGCAGACATTACAAACAGTTACCAGCCAAGTAGAGGAGCTGTAACGGGATTCGTCCTCCTCTGGAGGAGTATGAGAGATCGGACCAATACGCAGCGTGGTAACTGTTCATGATATTTAACAGAACAGAACACTTAAATAAACAAAACAACAAGAGAACGAAAAAATGAAACCGAAACAGTTCTGTCTGGTGCAAAACAGAAAACAATCACCCACAACTGAAATGGGGAAAACAGGCTCCCTAAGTATGATTCTCAATCAGAGACAACGAACGACACCTGCCTCTGATTGAGAACCATACCAGGCCAAACACATAAACCCAACATAGAAAAAAGAACAACCCCAACTCACGCCCTGACCAAACTAAAACAAAGACATGACAAAGGAACTAAAGTCAGAGCATGACATACACAAGTCAGAAATAGAGATACAATTAGTCACTTACCTTTGATGATCTTCATATGGTTGCACTCACAAGGCTCCCATTTACTCAATAAATGTTCGTTTTGTTTGATAAAGTCCCTGTTTATATCCAAAAACCTCAGTTTTGTTCACACGTTTTGTTCAGTAATCCACAGGCTCAAACCCAATAGGCAGACAAAAAATCCAAATAGTATCCATAAAGTTCGTAGAAACATTTCAAACGATGTTTATAATCAATCCTCAGGTTGTTTTTAGCCTAAATAATCGCTAATATGTCAACCGGACAATAACGTTGTCAATATAAAAGGTAAACAGTGAAAATAGTGAAAAGTGAAAATAGTGCCCCTACCCTAGTGAAGTTAAAGGCACAGTCAACTTAGTGTATGTAAACTTCTGACCCACTGGAATTGTGATACAGTGAATTATAAGTGAAATAGTCTGTCTGTAAACAATTGTTGGAAAAATGACTTGTGTCAAGCACAAAGTAGATGTCCTAACCGACTTGCCAAAACTATAGTTTGTTAATAAGACATGTGTGAAGTGGTTTGAAAAACAAGTTTTAATGACTCCAACCTAAGTGTATGTAAACTTCCGACTTCAACTGTAGGTAGGAGCAAGCCCATGTAATGCTTTGTAGGTTAGCAGTAATACCTTGAAATCAGCCCTAGCTTTAACAGGAATCCAGTGTAGAAAGGCTAGTCAAGATTCTAGCAGCCGTGTTTAGCACTAGCTGAAGTTTATTCAGTGCTTTATCCGGGTAGCCGGAAAGTAGAGCATTGCAGTAGTCTAATCTAGAAGTGACAAAAGCACGGATGAATTTTTCTGCATCATTTTTGGACAGAAAGTTTCTGATTTATGCAATGTTACGTAGATGGAAAAAAGCTGCCCTTGAAATATTGTTGATATGTTTGTCAAAAGAGAGATCAGGGTCCAGAGTAACACTGAGGTCCTTCACAGTTTTATTTGAGACAACTGTACAACCATCAAGATTAATTGTCAGATTCAACAGAAGATCTCTTTGTTCCTTGGGACCTAGAACAAGCATCTCTGTTTTGTCCGAGTTTAAAAGTAGAAAGTTTGCAGCCATCCACTTCCTTATGTCTGAAACACAGGCTTCCAGGGAGGGCAATTTTGGGGCTTCGCCATGTTTCATAGAAATGTACAGCTGTGTGTCGTCTGCATAGCAGTGAAAGTTGTCATTCGGAAACATAATGTTATGACCAAGAGGTAAAATATATAGTGAAAACAATAGTGGTCCTAAAACGGAACCTTGAGGAACACCAAAAGAATGTTGTGATCGATGGTGTCAAAAGCAGTCTACACGAAGTTGCGCATCAGCTTTTTTCAGTTTTTTTTGAGAGGAATGGGAGATTCGATATAGGCTGAGGATAGTTTTATATATTTTCTGGGTCAAGGTTTGGCTTTTTCAAGAGAGACTTTATTACTGTCACTTTTAGTTTGGTACACATCCGGTGGATAGAGAGCCGTTTATCATGTTCAACATAGGAGGGCCAAGCACAGGAAGCAGCTCTTTCAGTAGTTTAGTTGGAATAGGGTCCAGTATGCAGCTTGAAGGTTTAGAGGCCATGATTATTTTCATCATTGTGTCAAGAGATATAGTACTAAAAAACTTGAGTGTCTCTCTTGATCCTAGGTCCTGGCAGTGTTGTGCAGACTCAGGACAACTGAGCTTTGGAGGAATATGCAGATTTAAAGAGGAGTCTGTAATTTGCTTTCTAATGATCATGACTGATCTTTTCGTGAAAGAAGTTTATGAATTTATCACTGCTGAAGTGAAAGCCATCCTCTCTTGGGGAATGCTGCTTTTTAGTTAGCTTTGCGACAGTATCAAAAATACATTTAGGATTGTTCTTGTTTTCCTCAATTAAGTTGGAAAAATAGGATGATCGAGCAGCAGTAAGGGCTCTTTGATACTGCACGGTACTGTCTTTCCAAGCTAGTTGGAAGGTTTCCAGTTTGGTGTGGCGCCATTCCATTCCAATTTTCTGGAAGCTTGCTTCAGAGCTTGGGTATTTTCTGTACACCAGGGAGCTAGTTTCTTATGACAAATATGTTTTGTTTTTAGGGGTGCGACTGCATCTTGGGTATTACGCAAAGTTACATTTATTTCCTCAGTTGGTGGTTAACCAGTTTTTGGACGTCCTTGGGTAGGTGGATGGAGTCTGGAATGGCATCTAGGAATTTTTGGGTTGTCCGAGAATTTATAGCATGGCTTTTGATGATCCTTGCTTGGGGTCTGAGCAGATTATTTGTTGCAATTGCAAACGTAATAAAATGGTGGTCCGATAGTCCAGGATTATGAGGAAAAACATTAAGATCCACAATATTTATTCAACGGGACAAAACTAGGTCCAGAGTATGACTGTGGCAGTGAGTAGGTCCAGAGACATGTTGGACAAAACCCACTGAGTCGATGATGTCTCCGAAAGCCTTTTGGAGTTGGTCTGTGGACTTTTCCATGTGAATATTAAAGTCACCAAAAATTGGAATATTGGAATATTATCTACCATAACTACAAGGTCCGATAGGATTTCAGGGAACTCAGTGAGGAACGCTGTATACGGCCCAGGAGGCCTATAAACAGTAGCTATAAAAAAGTGATTGAGTAGGCTGCATAGATTTCATGACTAGATGCTAAAAAGACGAAAACGCAGTGATTTTTTTGTTGTTGTAAATTGTAAATTTGCAATCATAAATGTTAGCAACACCTCCGCCTTTGCGGGATGCACGGGGGTATGGTCAATAGTGTAACCAGGAGGAGAGTCCTCATTTAACACAGTCAATTCATCAGGCTTAAGCCATGTTTCAGTCAGGCCAATCACATCAAGATTATGATCAGTGATTAGTTAATTGTCTATAACTGCCTTAGAAGTGAGGGATCTAACAATAAGTAGCCCTATTTTGAAATGTGAGGTATCACAATCTCTTTCAATAATGACAGGAATGGAGGAGGTCTTTATCCTAGTGAGATTGCTAAGGCGAACACCGCCATGTTTAGTTTTGCCAACCTAGGTCGAGGCACAGACACGGTCTCAATGGTGATAGCTGAGCTGACTACACTGACTGTGCTAGTGGCAGACTCCACTATGCTGGCAGGCTGGCTAACAGCCTGCTGCCTGGCCTGCACCCTATTTCATTGTGGTGCTAGAGGAGTTTGAGCTCTGTCTATGTTCATAGATAAGATGAGAGCACCCCTCCAGCTAGGATGGAGTCCGTCACTCTTCAGCAGGCCAGACTTGGTCCTGTTTGTGGGTGAGTCCCAGAATTATCTACAAATTCTATATTTTGGGAGGGGCAGAAAACAGTTTTTAATCAGCGATTGAGTTGTTAGACTCTGCTGTAGAGCTCATCACTCCCCCTAACAGGGAGGGGGCCAGAGACAACTACTCAATGCCGACACATCTTTCTAGCTGATTTATACGCTGGCGCTTGGTGACCTCTGACTGTTTCATCCTAACATCGTTGGTGCCGACGTGGATAACAATATCTCTAAACTCTCTACACTCGACAGTTTTAGCTTTAGCCAGCACCATCTTCAGATTAGCCTTAACGTCGGTAGCCCTGCCCCCTGGTAAACAGTTTATGGATGAAACAGCTGGATGATTCGTTTTAAGTCTAATACTGCGGGTTAATGGAGTCGCCAATGACTAGGGTGTTCAATTTGTCAGAGCTAATGGTGGGAGGCTTCGGCGTCTCAGACCCCGTAACGGGTGGCTTAGCTTCGGCTGGTGGAGGTCCTGACGAACCACGTCCAGATAAAGTGTCCGAGGTGAATGAAAAAATCGAGGGAAAAATAAAAAATATAAAACGATAATTAAAAAGTAAAAACCGTAAAGTTGGCAGGTAGCAAAGAAAGTTAGCAAAAATCACACAGCAAACAGCAAACAAGTCTACAAGTGACTGGAAAGACATTCTGTTTGCGTGTTGGCTCATACGTGTGTGTGTGTGTGTGTGTGTGTGTGTGTGTGTGTGTGTGTGTGTGTGTGTGTGTGTGTGTGTGTTTGTGTGTGTGTGTGTGCATTGTGTTAAGGCCATCATCATACTATCCAGTTGAAACCGCGGTGAGCCGTTGTGAGCACATATTATGATTTTGTGAAATGTTTGTCGTTGCGATGATCTTTTTTTTCGGGATGTTCGCGCACACAAACATTTTTCTTGAAGCAAGTCGAAGTTCGGTCTACTATCCTGACAACTTAAACTAAATTTGTTCCCTTCAGTCTGAGACTGCCATCATTGAAAGCGTTTGTGGTGACAAGGGGCACGAAGGGTGCTGTACAAAACATAGTCATCAGTGATTGGTTCGTCTCTAACCAATCAGAGTTTCAAAGACACATTTTCAAACCACCGCTTTACCCACATGTGTTCTGGCTCTGGCCCAACCCATCGGTTTCTGGACGAATGTGTTCGTATTTTTAAAAATTGCGTTATTTGTAACTTATTTTGTACATAATGATCCTGCCACCGTCTCTTATGACCAAAAAGAGCTTCTAGATATCAGAACAGCGATTACTCACCTCGAACTGGACAAAGAACAAATCGGACACAAAGGATTTACTTCAGACAAGCCCCATTTGCGCGATGAGAAGACGCAGATACATGGGACACAGGTCCGGGTGCCTTCTGAGAATTCGTTGGCGAATTTGGTCGGGGTGCCTTGTAAGATTCCGTACGCCGAGTGTGTAACCCTCCTCTAACATCTGTCCTATTGACCAACCAATCAACTGGGTAACATACTGGATGAGTTCCGATCAAAGACATTAAAAACGGTAATATCTTATGTTTCACCGAGTCGTGGCTGAACGACAACATGGATAACATGCAGCTGTCTGGGTTTTCGGTGCATCGGAAAGATAGAACAGCTGCCTCCGGTAAGACAAGGGGTGGAGGTCTGTGTCTATTTGTCAATAACAGCTGGTGCACAAAATCTAAAATTAAGGAAGTCTCTAGGTTTTGCTCGCCTGAGGTAGAGTATCTCATGATAAGCTGTAGATGACACTGTTTACCAAGAGAGTTTTCATCTATATTTTTCTAAGCTGTCTATTTACAACCACAAACCGATGCTGGCACTAAGACCGCACTCAATGAGCTGTATTCTGCCATAAGCAAACAAGAAAATGAGGCGGTGCTCCTAGTGGCCGGGGACTTTAATGCAGGGAAACTTAAATCCGTTTTACCTCATTTCTACCAACATGTTACATGTGCAACAAGAGGAAAAAAAAACTCTAGACCACCTTTACTCCACATGACAAAGCTCTCCTTCGCATTCAATGGCAAATCTGACCATAATTCTGTCCTCCTGATTCCTGCTTACAAACAAAAACTAAAACAGGAAGTACCAGTGACTCGCTCAATACGGAAGTGGTCAGATGACGCAGATGCTAAGCTACAGGACTGTTTTGTTATCACAGACTGGAATATGTTCCAGGAATGAGGAGTACACCACATCAGTCACCGGCTTCATCAATAAGTGCATTTATGACGTCGTCCCCACAGTGACCGTACGTACATACCCCAACCAAAAGCCAAGGATTACTGGCAACATCCGCACTGAGCTAAAGGTTCAACATTCACAAGGCTTCAGGGCCAGACGGATTACCAGGATGTGTACCCGAACATGCGCTGACCAACAGGCAAGTGTCTTCACTGACATTTTAAACCTGTCCCTGACTGAGTCTGTAATACCTACATGTTTTAAGCAGACTACCATAGTCCCTGTGCCCAAGAACACTAAGGTAACATGCCTAAATGACTACAGACCCATAGCACTCACATCTGCAGCCACACATCCGCCACGCTGACCCTCAACAATGGGGCCCCTCAGGGGTGCGTGCTCAGTCCCATCCTGGTACTCCCTGTTCACCCACAACTGCATGGCCGGGCACGACTCCAACACCATCATTAAGTTTGCCGACGACACAACAGTGGTAGGCCTGATGACCGACAACGATGAGACAGCCTATAGGAAGGAGGTCAGAAAACCTGGCCGTGTCGTGCGAGGACAACAACCTCTCTCTCAACGTGATCAAGACAAAGGAGATAATGGTGGACAACAAGAAAAGGAGGGCCGAGCACGCCCCCATTCTCATCGACGGGGCTGTAGTGGAACAGGTTGAGAGCTTCATGTTCCTTGGCGTCCACATCACCAACAAACTATGATGGTCCAAACACACCAAGACAGTCGTGAAGAGGGCACGAAAAAACCTAGTCCCTATCGGGACACTGAAAAGATTTGGCATGCGTCCTCATATCCTCAAAAAGTTTGACAGCTGCACCAGTGAGAACCTCCTGACTGGTTGAATCACCGCCTGGTATGGCAACTGGACTGACAGTAATGGATATGACTCCTAGCTGGACTGGCTGCGGCTGACGGTAGTGGATATGACTCCTAGATGGGACTGGCTGTGGCTGACGGTAGTGGATATGACTCCTAGCTGGGACTGGCTGTGGCTGATGGTAGTGGATATGACTCCTAGCTGGGACTGGCTGTGGCTGATGGTAGTGGATATGACTCCTAGCTGGGACTGGCTGTGGCTGATGGTAGTGGATATGACTCCTAGCTGGGACTGGCTGTGGCTGATGGTAGAGGATATGACTCCTAGATGGGACTGGCTGTGGCTGACGGTAGTGGATATGACTCCTAGCTGGGACTGGCTGTGGCTGATGGTAGTGGATATGACTCCTAGCTGGGACTGGCTGTGGCTGATGGTAGAGGATATGACTCCTAGCTGGGACTGGCTGTGGCTGACGGTAGTGGACATGACTCCTAGCTGGGACTGGCTGTGGCTGATGGTAGTGGATATGACTCCTAGCTGGGACTGGCTGTGGCTGACGGTAGTGGATATGACTCCTAGCTGGGACTGGCTGTGGCTGACGGTAGTGGATATGACTCCTAGCTGGGACTGGCTGTGGCTGATGGTAGAGGATATGACTCCTAGATGGGACTGGCTGTGGCTGACGGTAGTGGATATGACTCCTAGCTGGGACTGGCTGTGGCTGATGGTAGTGGATATGACTCCTAGCTGGGACTGGCTGTGGCTGATGGTAGAGGATATGACTCCTAGCTGGGACTGGCTGTGGCTGACGGTAGTGGACATGACTCCTAGCTGGGACTGGCTGTGGCTGATGGTAGTGGATATGACTCCTAGCTGGGACTGGCTGTGGCTGACGGTAGTGGATATGACTCCTAGCTGGGACTGGCTGTGGCTGACGGTAGTGGATATGACTCCTAGCTGGGACTGGCTGTGGCTGACGGTAGTGGATATGACTCCTAGCTGGGACTGGCTGTGGCTGATGGTAGTGGATATGACTCCTAGCTGGGACTGGCTGTGGCTGATGGTAGAGGATATGACTCCTAGATGGGACTGGCTGTGGCTGACGGTAGTGGATATGACTCCTAGCTGGGACTGGCTGTGGCTGATGGTAGTGGATATGACTCCTAGCTGGGACTGGCTGTGGCTGATGGTAGAGGATATGACTCCTAGCTGGGACTGGCTGTGGCTGACGGTAGTGGACATGACTCCTAGCTGGGACTGGCTGTGGCTGATGGTAGTGGATATGACTCCTAGCTGGGACTGGCTGTGGCTGACGGTAGTGGATATGACTCCTAGCTGGGACTGGCTGTGGCTGACGGTAGTGGATATTACTTCTAGCTGGGACTGGCTGTGGCTGACGGTAGTGGATATGACTCCTAGCTGGGACTGGCTGTGGCTGACGGTAGTGGATATGACTCCTAGCTGGGACTGGCTGTGGCTGACGGTAGTGGATATGACTCACCTCCTTGGGCTAGGCCTGATCCTGATCCGCTCTGACAGGAGTCTTCCGTCTCTGCTGCCTTGTTGTTACATTTCCTTGAGTGTCTTTGCATGTTATCCGCAGCATCGCTGCCTTCCTCACAGCCCCGCTATTGTAGGCACACACACAAACACACACTGCCCGTGGACGTATTAAACACTCAAAGCTTACAGCTGGCCTCCAGCACGTCTATCAGGAATCATTTATATTTAAATAATCGGATAACTTCAGGATATGTGTTTATTTTTATCTAAGAGCCAATCATTAATGATTCATTAACTGAGTATGTAGACGTTTAGGGGTTGGGACGACCTTCTCTTCACATAGGGTTTGGGGACAACCCCAGTGTCGTTAAACGTATATATATATATATACATATATTACAGCTCTGGTATTTGTTGCATTTTGTGTGAATAATTGACAGCTGAACGACCACCTTTAACTGAATGACAGCTGAACGACCACCTTTAACTGAATGACAGCTGAATGACCACCTTTAACTGAATGACAGCTGAACGACCACCTTTAACTGAATGACAGCTGAACGACCACCTTTAACTGAATGACAGCTGAACGACCACCTTTAACTGAATGACCACCTTTAACTGAATGACAGCTGAACGACCACCTTTAACTGAATGACAGCTGAACGACCACCTTTAACTGAATGACAGCTGAATGACCACCTTTAACTGAATGACAGCTGAACGACCACCTTTAACTGAATGACAGCTGAATGACCACCTTTAACTGAATGACAGCTGAACCATCACCTTTAACTGAATGACCACCTTTAACTGAATGACAGCTGAACGACCACCTTTAACTGAACGACCACCTTGAACTGAATGACCACCTTTAACTGAATGACCACCTTTAACTGAATGACCACCTTTAACTGAATGAACACCTTGAACTGACTGACCACCATTAACTGAATGACAGCTGAATGACCACCTTTAACTCAATGACAGCTGAACGACCACCTTTAACTGAATGACAGCTGAATGACCACCTTTAACTGAATGACAGCTGAACCATCACCTTTAACTGAATGACCACCTTTAACTGAATGACAGCTGAACGACCACCTTTAATTGAATGACAGCTGAACGACCACCTTTAACTGAATGACCACCTTGAACTGAATGACCACCTTTAACTGAACGACCACCTTTAACTGAACGACCACCTTGAACTGAATGACCACCTTTAACTGAATGACAGCTGAATGACCACCTTTAACTGAATGACAGCTGAACGACCACCTTTAACTGAATGACAGCTGAATGACCACCTTTAACTGATTGACAGCTGAATGACCACCTTTAACTGAACGACCACCTTTAACTGAATGACCACCTTTAACTGATTGACAGCTGATCGACCACCTTTAACTGAATGACCACCTTTAACTGAATGACAGCTGAACGACCACCATTAACTGAATGACAGCTGAACGACCACCTTTAACTGAATGACAGCTGAACGACCACCTTTAACTGAATGACAGCTGAACGACCACCTTTAACTGAATGACAGCTGAACGACCACCATTAACTGAATGACAGCTGAACGACCACCTTTAACTGAATGACAGCTGAACGACCACCTTTAACTGTTTTTACCTTAAATATATTTTAATCAATGAGCCCATTGAATACACCTAAATCAAGCCCATTGAATACACCTAAATCAAGCCCATTGAATACACCTAAATCAAGCCCATTGAATACACCTAAATCAAGCCCATTGAATACACCTAAATCAAGCCCATTGAATACACCTAAATCAAGCCCGTTGAATACACCTAAATCAAGCCCATTGAATACACCTAAATCAAGCCCATTGAATACACCTAAATCAAGCCCATTGAATACACCTAAATCAAGCCCATTGAATACACCTAAATCAAGCCCATTGAATACACCTAAATCAAGCCCGTTGAATACACCTAAATCAAGCCCATTGAATACACCTAAATCAAGCCCATTGAATACACCTAAATCAAGCCCATTGAATACACCTAAATCAAGCCCATTGAATACACCTAAATCAAGCCCATTGAATACACCTAAATCAAGCCCATTGAATACACCTAAATCAAGCCCATTGAATACACCTAAATCAAGCCCGTTGAATACACCTAAATCAAGCCCGTTGAATACACCTAAATCAAGCCCATTGAATACACCTAAATCAAGCCCATTGAATACACCTAAATCAAGCCCATTGAATACACCTAAATCAAGCCCATTGAATACACCTAAATCAAGCCCATTGAATACACCTAAATCAAGCCCATTGAATACACCTAAATCAAGCCCGTTGAATACACCTAAATCAAGCCCGTTGAATACACCTAAATCAAAAGTACAGTAAGGTATTTATCCCTTTGTGTCATTGAAGAAGAGGATGTTGAGATACACCGTACTGGAGCTGAGATTCCATAGGGCATAACAAAATAACACGAGGCTAGATGATCAGATGATTCTGTTAGGGCTCTATCTAGTTCTATCTATTTCTATCTAGTACTATCTAGTACTATCTAGTTCTATCTAGTTCTATCTAGTTCTATCCAGCTCTATCTAGTTCTATCCAGTTCTATCTAGTACTATCTAGTTCTATCTAGTTCTATCTAGTACTATCTAGTTCTATCTAGTTCTATCTAGTACTATCTAGTTCTATCTAGTACTATCTAGCTCTATCTAGTTCTATCCAGCTCTATCTAGTTCTATCTAGTTCTATCTAGTACTATCTAGTTCTATCTAGTTCTATCTAGTACTATCTAGTTCTATCTAGCTCTATCTAGTTCTATCTATTTCTATCTAGTACTATCTAGTTCTATCTAGTTATATCTAGCTCTATCTAGCTCTATCTAGTTCTATCTAGTACTATCTAGTTCTATCTAGTACTATCTAGTACTATCTAGTTCTATCTAGCTCTATCTAGCTCTATCTAGTACTATCTAGTTCTATCTAGCTCTATCTAGTTCTATCTATTTTTATCTAGTACTATCTAGTTCTATCTAGTTCTATCTAGTTCTATCTAGTTCCATCTAGCTCTATCTAGCTCTATCTAGTTCTATCTAGTACTATCTAGTTCAATCTAGCTCTATCTAGTTGTATCTAGTTCTATCTAGCTCTATCTATTTCTATCTAGTTCTATCTAGCTCTATCTAGTTCTATCTAGCTCTATCTAGTTCTATTTATTTCTATCTATTTCTATCTAGTTCTATCTAGTACTATCTAGTTCTATCTAGCTCTAGCTAGTACTAGCTGAACGACCACCTTTAACTGTTTTTACCTTAAATATATTTTAATCAATGAGCCCATTGCATACACCTAAATCAAGCCTAGTTCTATCTAGTTCTATCTAGTACTATCTAGTTCTATCTAGTTCTATCTAGTACTATCTAGTTCTATCTAGTACTATCTAGCTCTATCTAGTTCTATCCAGCTCTATCTAGTTCTATCTAGTTCTATCTACTACTATCTAGTTCTATCTAGTACTATCTAGTTCTATCTAGCTCTATCTAGCTCTATCTAGTTCTATCTATTTCTATCTAGTACTATCTAGTTCTATCTAGTTATATCTAGCTCTATCTAGCTCTATCTAGTTCTATCTAGTACTATCTAGTTCTATCTAGTACTATCTAGTACTATCTAGTTCTATCTAGCTCTATCTAGCTCTATCTAGTACTATCTAGCTCTATCTAGTTGTATCTAGTTCTATCTAGCTCTATCTATTTTTATCTAGTACTATCTAGTTCTATCTAGTTCTATCTAGTTCTATCTATTTCTATCTAGTTCTATCTAGTACTATCTAGTTCTATCTAGCTCTAGCTAGTACTATCTAGTTCTATCTAGTTCTATCTATTTCTATCTAGTACTATCTAGTTCTATCTAGTACTATCTAGTACTATCTAGTTCTATCTAGCTCTATCTAGCTCTATCTAGTACTATCTAGCTCTATCTAGTTGTATCTAGTTCTATCTAGCTCTATCTATTTCTATCTAGTTCTATCTAGCTCTATCTAGTTCTATTTATTTCTATCTATTTCTATCTAGTTCTATCTAGTACTATCTAGTTCTATCTAGTACTATCTAGTTCTATCTAGTTCTATCTATTTCTATCTAGTACTATCTAGTTCTATCTATTTCTATCTAGTTCTATCTAGCTCTATCTAGTACTATCTAGTACTATCTAGTTCTATCTAGCTCTATCTAGTTCTATCTAGTTCTATCTAGCTCTATCTAGCTCGATCTAATTCTATCTAGTTCTATCTAGTACTATCTAGTTCTATCTAGCTCTATCTAGTTCTATCTATTTCTATCTAGCTCTATCTAGTGCTATCTAGCTCTATCTAGTTCTATCTATTTCTATCTAGTTCTATCTAGCTCTATCTAGTTCTATCTAGCTCTATCTAGTGCTATCTAGCTCTATCTAGTTCTATCTATTTCTATCTAGTTCTATCTAGCTCTATCTAATTCTATCTAGCTCTATCTAGTTCTATCTAGCTCTATCTAGTTCTATCTATTTCTATCTAGTTCTATCTAGCTCTATCTAGTACTATCTAGCTCTATCTAGTTCTATCTATTTCTATCTAGTTCTATCTAGCTCTATCCAGCTCTATCGAGTTCTATCTAGTTCTATCCAGCTCTATCTAGTTCTATCTAGTACTATCTAGCTCTATCTAGTACTATCTAGCTCTATCTAGTTCTATCTAGCTCTATCTAGCTCTATCTAGTTCTATCTAGTTCTATCTAGTTCTATCTATTTCTATCTAGTACTATCTAGTTATATCTAGTACTATCTAGCTCTATCTA
>NC_143022.1:3295000-3342500 GCF_057628025.1 Oncorhynchus mykiss
GATTTCAATGAACCAGGTGATTCTAGGACGTGGAGGGGGAGGCACAGCGTTAGGCAGAAGGTTATAGAGGAGACAGGTGATTCTCCTGAGGGGACATGGAGGGGGAGGCACAGCGTTAGGCAGAAGGTTATAGAGGAGACAGGTGATTCTCCTGAGGGGACGTGGAGGGGGAGGCACAGCGTTAGGCAGAAGGTTATAGAGGAGACAGGTGATTCTGATTCTCCTGAGGGGACGTGGAGGGGGAGGCACAGCGTTAGGCAGAAGGTTATAGAGGAGACAGGTGATTCTGATTCTCCTGAGGGGACGTGGAGGGGAGGCACAGCGTTAGGCAGAAGGTTATAGAGGAGACAGGTGATTCTCCTGAGGGGACGTGGAGGGGGAGGGCACAGCGTTAGGCAGAAGGTTATAGAGGAGACAGTTGATTCTGATTCTCCTGAGGGGACGTGGAGGGGAGGCACAGCGTTAGGCAGAAGGTTATAGAGGAGACAGGTGATTCTCCTGAGGGGACGTGGAGGGGGAGGGCACAGCGTTAGGCAGAAGGTTATAGAGGAGACAGGTGATTCTGATTCTCCTGAGGGGACGTGGAGGGGAGGCACAGCGTTAGGCAGAAGGTTATAGAGGAGACAGGTGATTCTGATTCTCCTGAGGGGACGTGGAGGGGGAGGCACAGCGTTAGGCAGAAGGTTATAGAGGAGACAGGTGATTCTCCTGAGGGGACGTGGAGGGGGAGGGCACAGCGTTAGGCAGAAGGTTATAGAGGAGACAGGTGATTCTCCTGAGGGGACGTGGAGGGGGAGGCACAGCGTTAGGCAGAAGGTTATAGAGGAGACAGTTGATTCTGATTCTCCTGAGGGGACGTGGAGGGGGAGGGCACAGCGTTAGGCAGAAGGTTATAGAGGAGACAGGTGATTCTGATTCTCCTGAGGGGACGTGGAGGGGGAGGGCACAGCGTTAGGCAGAAGGTTATAGAGGAGACAGGTGATTCTGATTCTCCTGAGGGGACGTGGAGGGGGAGGGCACAGCGTTAGGCAGAAGGTTATAGAGGAGACAGGTGATTTGGATTCTCCTGAGGGGACGTGGAGGGGGAGGCACAGCGTTAGGCAGAAGGTTATAGAGGAGACAGGTGATTCTCCTGAGGGGACGTGAAGGGGGAGGGCAAAGCGTTAGGCAGAAGGTTATAGAGGAGACAGGTGATTCTGATTCTCCTGAGGGAACGGTGGAGGGGGAGGGCACAGCTTTAGGCAGAAGGTTATAGAGGAGACCGTTGATTCTCCTGAGGGGACGTGGAGGGGGAGGCACAGTGTTAGGCAGAAGGTTATAGAGGAGACAGGTGATTCTGATTCTCCTGAGGGGACGTGGAGGGGGAGGCACAGCGTTAGGCAGAAGGTTATAGAGGAGACAGTTGTTTCTGATTCTCCTGAGGGGACGTGGAGGGGACGTGGTACCCCTGGACATTGACTGGGGTACAGGTACTCCCTGTATATGGCCTCGTTATTATCTCAACTACCTCGTACCCCTGGACATTGACTGGGGTACAGGTACTTCCTGTAGATGGCCTCGTTATTATCTCAACTACCTCGTACCCCTGGACATTGACTGGGGTACAGGTACTCCCTGTATATGGCCTCGTTATTACCTCATCTAACTCGTACCCCTGGACATTGACTGGGGTACAGGTACTCCCGGTATATGGCCTCGTTATTACCTCATCTACCTCGTACCCCTGGACATTGACTGGGGACAGGTACTCCCTGTATATGGCCTCGTTATTACCTCATCTACCTCATACACCTGGACATTGACTGGGGACAGGTACTCCCTGTATATGGCCTCGTTATTACCTCATCTACCTCGTACCCCTGGACATTGACTGGGGTACAGGTACTCCCTGTATATGGCCTCGTTATTACCTCATCTACCTCGTACCCCTGGACATTGACTGGGGACAGGTACTCCCTGTATATGGCCTCGTTATTACCTCATCTACCTCATACACCTGGACATTGACTGGGGACAGGTACTCCCTGTATATGGCCTCGTTATTACCTCATCTACCTCGTACCCCTGGACATTGACTGGGGTACAGGTACTCCCTGTATATGGCCTCGTTATTACCTCATCTACCTCGTACCCCTGGACATTGACTGGGGTACAGGTAATTCCTGTATATGGCCTCGTTATTACCTCATCTACCTCGTACCCCTGGACATTGACTGGGGTACAGGTACTTCCTGTATATGGCCTCGTTATTACCTCATCTACCTCGTACCCCTGGACATTGACTGGGGTACAGGTACTTCCTGTATATGGCCTCGTTATTACCTCATCTACCTCGTACCCCTGGACATTGACTGGGGTACAGGTACTCCCTGTATATGGCCTCGTTATTACCTCATCTACCTCGTACCCCTGGACATTGACTGGGGACAGGTACTCCCTGTATATGGCCTCGTTATTACCTCATCTACCTCGTACCCCTGGACATTGACTGGGGTACAGGTACTTCCTGTATATGGCCTCGTTATTACCTCATCTACCTCGTACCCCTGGACATTGACTGGGGACAGGTACTCCCTGTATATGGCCTCGTTATTACCTCATCTACCTCGTACCCCTGGACATTGACTGGGGACAGGTACTCCCTGTATATGGCCTCGTTATTACCTCATCTACCTCGTACCCCTGGACATTGACTGGGGTACAGGTACTCCCTGTATATGGCCTCGTTATTACCTCATCTACCTCGTACCCCTGGACATTGACTGGGGTACAGGTACTCCCTGTATATGGCCTCGTTATTACCTCATCTACCTCGTACCCCTGGACATTGACTGGGGACAGGTACTCCCTGTATATGGCCTCGTTATTACCTCATCTACCTCGTACCCCTGGACATTGACTGGGGTACAGGTACTTCCTGTATATGGCCTCGTTATTACCTCATCTACCTCGTACCCCTGGACATTGACTGGGGTACAGGTACTCCCTGTATATGGCCTCGTTATCACCTCATCTACCTCGTACCCCTGGACATTGACTGGGGTACAGGTACTCCCTGTATATGGCCTCGTTATTACCTCATCTACCTCGTACCCCTGGACATTGACTGGGGACAGGTACTCCCTGTATATGGCCTCGTTATTACCTCATCTACCTCGTACCCCTGGACATTGACTGGGGTACAGGTACTCCCTGTATATGGCCTCGTTATCACCTCATCTACCTCGTACCCCTGGACATTGACTGGGGTACAGGTACTCCCTGTATATGACTTCGTTGTTATTGTTATTTTATTGTGTTATTTTTTGTCTATCTAGCTAATTGTTCTTACCTTTTAACTCTGCTTGGTTAGGAAAGGGCCCGTAAGCATTTCCCAGTAAGGTACCTGTTGAATGAATCACATGACCAATAAAGTGTCAATGGAGTGAACACACGTTACGCACGAGGCAAAACACCAGGCAGATGTTGAGACTAAAGAGCTCTTAAACATCTCCTCAGAAACATCAAGGGGTGCTTCAAGAGTCGACATTCATGTAATGATGAATTCCCTTTGACCACACAAACATTCTTTCCTATTGGACAGAGAGGGAGGAGCTTGTCAGGTTAGGGGCAGGACAGAGAGGGAAGAGCTTGTCAGGTTAGGGGCAGGACAGAGAGGGAGGAGCTTTTCAGGTTAGGGGCAGGACAGAGAGGGAGGAGCTTGTCAGGTTAGGGGCAGGACAGAGAGGAAGGAGCTTTTCAGGTTAGGGGCAGAACAGAGAGGGAGGAGCTTGTCAGGTTAGGGGCAGAACAGAGAGGGAGGAGCTTGTCAGGTTAGGGGCAGGACAGAGAGGGAGGAGCTTTTCAGGTTAGGGGCAGGACCTTGTCAGGTTAGGGGCAGGACAGAGAGGGAGGAGCTTTTCAGGTTAGGGGTAGGACAGAGAGGGAGGAGCTTGTCAGGTTAGGGGCAGGACAGAGAAGGAGGAGCTTGTCAGGTTAGGGGCAGGACAGAGAGGGAGGAGCTTGTCAGGTTAGGGGCAGGACAGAGAGGGAGGAGCTTTTCAGGTTAGGGGCAGGACAGAGAGGGAGGAGCTTGTCAGGTTAGGGGCAGGACAGAGAGGAAGGAGCTTTTCAGGTTAGGGGCAGAACAGAGAGGGAGGAGCTTGTCAGGTTAGGGGCAGAACAGAGAGGGAGGAGCTTGTCAGGTTAGGGGCAGGACAGAGAGGGAGGAGCTTTTCAGGTTAGGGGCAGGACCTTGTCAGGTTAGGGGCAGGACAGAGAGGGAGGAGCTTTTCAGGTTAGGGGTAGGACAGAGAGGGAGGAGCTTGTCAGGTTAGGGGCAGGACAGAGAAGGAGGAGCTTGTCAGGTTAGGGGCAGGACAGAGAGGGAGGAGCTTGTCAGGTTAGGGGCAGGACAGAGAGGGAGGAGCTTGTCAGGTTAGGGGCAGGGCAGAGAGGGAGGAGCTTTTCAGGTTAGGGGCAGGACGGAGAGGGAGGAGCTTTTCAGGTTAGGGGCAGGACAGAGAGGGAGGAGCTTGTCAGGTTAGGGGCAGGACGGAGAGGGAGGAGCTTTTCAGGTTAAGTGCAGGACAGAGAGGGAGGAGCTTGTCAGGCTAGGGGCAGGACAGAGAGGGAGGAACTTTTCAGGTTAGGGGCAGGACAGAGAGGGAGAAGTTTGTCAGGTTAGGGACAGAGAGGGAGGAGTTTGTCAGGTTGGGGGCAGGACAGAGAGGGTGTCCCAGACTGCCCCCTTTTCCCTAATATATACAGTACCCTGAGTCCCAATGGCACCCTATTCCCTAATATATACAGTACCCTGAGTCCCAATGGCACCCTATTCCCTAAAAAGTGTACTGTTGACAAGGGCCCGTAGGACTCTAGTTAAAAGTAGTGAACTATATAGGGAATAAGCTGCCATTTGGGACAGATTCTAACAGTGTTCCTTTTGAGAGAATACTTCAGCTAACCTGGCTAACCGCTAACCTGGCTAACCGTTATATTAATGGGTTCCAGCTACATTCTTTAACTGTTATGGGCAAAACCTAGTCCAAACATTTCATCTAACAGGCAGGGCAACAGATGTTTTCAAATTGAAGTCAGTCACATACTCACTCTCTCACACACACTCTCACTTTCACACACACACACTCTCTCTCTCACACACACACACACATACATACACACACACACACACACACACACACACACACACACACACACACACACACACACACACACCGTGAGGCTGTGGCAAAGCTTTTATTGAAGGAAGTAAAATTAACATGACAACATGTTCCTGCCAAAGGTCCAACGTGTACAGCCAATAAGATGTGGCGTACAGCGTGTACAGCCAATAAGATGTGGCGTACAGCGTGTACAGCCAAAAAATTATTGTGTAATTAACTAGCAGCAGAGGATCGCATCATGTTCATTGGATTACACTATATCAATGACTATATCATCTTATCATTGGCTACTCAAAGGTTCTGTGTTGATCACGTATCCAGGGGTGGCTGGTGTCACTATAAATCAGAGGATGGGCCCATAGTAACGTCTGGAACCGGGATGAAATGGATCGGGATTCAAACACATCCAACACGCGGTTTCCGTTTCACTACGAGCCATCCTCCCATCACCAGCCTCCTCTGTCTGTATCACTCATGATATTTCAGAGTGGTTAAATAATACCTGTTAGGCGTGGACATGTACGACACTACCGGTGATGACACAAGAGGTTCTACGTCTCAAATGGCATCCTATGCCCTCTATCGTCCACTACTTCTGACCAGGACCCTTAGAGATCTAGTCCAAAAAAAGTAGTGCGCTACATAGGGAATAGGGTGCCATTTGGGGATACATAAACCACACCAATGAGCGTTAATTGTTACTTTGATGGAAAGTTGAAACAGACAACGGTGACACATTACGAGCAACACTGTGCTACAGGCATGGATTGTAGCCAAAGGCACTTGGCAACAACAAAACAGAAAAGAAGAAAGTGACTGTTGTTGACCACACAAATACAATGGAAGAGTGGACGCAACAAAACACGACAAACACTTCTTCGTGTCCCCTCAAGCCGTTACTTTCACCTCATGTTCTCGTTCAGATCAATAATTGTTTAAATAGCAACGCTTTGATACACGATGAGGACGTGCACGATGAGGCTACCGGTATATCAATCAACCTGATCGAGCCATCCGTTAGTTCCTTGATATGGTGTTAATGTAAAAAATGTATTTAAATGATGTGTGACAACTCCCCATTGTGGATTAAAACACTAGTATTGGTGTTGTGGTGACCGTACAGCCTTCAGCATGGGGTCAGACCCCCTCTCTACCTTGGTTAGGGCCTGGTGATGACCGTACAGCCTTCAGCATGGGGTCAGACCCCCTCTCTACCTTGGTTAGGGCCTGGTGATGACCGTACAGCCTTCAGCATGGGTTCAGACCCCTTCTCTACCTTGGTTAGGGCCTGGTGATGACCGTACAGCCTTCAGCATGGGTTCAGACCCCCTCTCTACCTTGGTTAGGGCCTGGTGATGACCGTACAGCCTTCAGCATGGGTTCAGACCCCCTCTCTACCTTGGTTAGGGCCTGGTGATGACCGTACAGCCTTCAGCATGGGTTCAGACCCCTTCTCTACCTTGGTTAGGGCCTGGTGATGACCGTACAGCCTTCAGCATGGGTTCAGACCCCCTCTCTACCTTGGTTAGGGCCTGGTGATGACCGTACAGCCTTCAGCATGGGTTCAGACCCCCTCTCTACCTTGGTTAGGGCCTGGTGATGACCGTAGAGCCTTCAGCATGGGGTCAGACCCCCTCTCTACCTTGGTTAGGGCCTGGTGATGACCGTACAGCCTTCAGCATGGGTTCAGACCCCCTCTCTACCTTGGTTAGAGCCTGGTGATGACCGTAAAGCCTTCAGCATGGGTTCAGACCCCCTCTCTACCTTGGTTAGGGCCTGGTGATGACCGTACAGCCTTCAGCATGAGTTCAGACCCCCTCTCTACCTTGGTTAGGGCCTGGTGATGACCGTAAAGCCTTCAGCATGGGTTCAGACCCCCTCTCTACCTTGGTTAGGGCCTAGTGATGACCGTAGACCCTTCAGCATGAGTTCAGACCCCCTCTCTACCTTGGTTAGGGCCTGGTGATGACCGTACAGCCTTCAGCATGGGTTCAGACCCCCTCTCTACCTTGGTTAGGGCCTGGTGATGACCGTACAGCCTTCAGCATGGGTTCAGACCCCCTCTCTACCTTGGTTAGGGCCTGGTGATGACCGTACAGCCTTCAGCATGGGTTCAGACCCCCTCTCTACCTTGGTTAGGGCCTGGTGATGACCGTACAGCCTTCAGCATGGGTTCAGACCCCCTCTCTACCTTGGTTAGGGCCTGGTGATGACCGTAGAGCCTTCAGCATGGGGTCAGACCCCCTCTCTACCTTGGTTAGGGCCTGGTGATGACCGTACAGCCTTCAGCATGGGTTCAGACCCCCTCTCTACCTTGGTTAGGGCCTGGTGATGACCGTACAGCCTTCAGCATGAGTTCAGACCCCCTATCTACCTTGGTTAGGGCCTAGTGATGACCGTAGACCCTTCAGCATGAGTTCAGACCCCCTCTCTACCTTGGTTAGGGCCTGGTGATGACCGTACAGCCTTCAGCATGGGTTCAGACCCCCTCTCTACCTTGGTTAGGGCCTGTTGATGACCGTACAGCCTTCAGCATGGGTTCAGACCCCCTCTCTACCTTGGTTAGGGCCTGGTGATGACCGTACAGCCTTCAGCATGGGTTCAGACCCCCTCTCTACCTTGGTTAGGGCCTGGTGATGACCGTACAGCCTTCAGCATGGGTTCAGACCCCCTCTCTACCTTGGTTAGGGCCTGGTGATGACCGTAGAGCCTTCAGCATGGGGTCAGACCCCCTCTCTACCTTGGTTAGGGCCTGGTGATGACCGTACAGCCTTCAGCATGGGTTCAGACCCCCTCTCTACCTTGGTTAGGGCCTGGTGATGACCGTACAGCCTTCAGCATGAGTTCAGACCCCCTCTCTACCTTGGTTAGGGCCTGGTGATGACCGTAAAGCCTTCAGCATGGGTTCAGACCCCCTCTCTACCTTGGTTAGGGCCTAGTGATGACCGTAGAGCCTTCAGCATGGGTTCAGACCCCCTCTCTACCTTGGTTAGGGCATGGTGATTGACCGTACAGACTTAAGCATGGGTTCAGACCCCCTCTCTACCTTGGTTAGGGCCTGGTGATGACCGTAGAGCCTTCAGCATGGGTTCAGACCCCCTCTCTACCTTGGTTAGGGCCTGGTGATGACCGTAGAGCCTTCAGCATGGGTTCAGACCCCCTCTCTACCTTGGTTAGGGCCTGGTGATGACCGTACAGCCTTCAGCATGAGTTCAGACCCCCTCTCTACCTTGGTTAGGGCCTGGTGATGACCGTAGATCCTTCAGCATGAGTTCAGACCCCCTCTCTACCTTGGTTAGGGCCTGGTGATGACCGTACAGCCTTCAGCATGAGTTCAGACCCCCTCTCTACCTTGGTTAGGGCCTGGTGATGACCGTACAGCCTTCAGCATGAGTTCAGACCCCCTCTCTACCTTGGTTAGGGCCTGGTGATGACCGTACAGCCTTCAGCATGAGTTCAGACCCCCTCTCTACCTTGGTTAGGGCCTGGTGATGACCGTAAAAGCCTTCAGCATGGGTTCAGACCCCCTCTCTACCTTGGTTAGGGCCTGGTGATGACCGTACAGCCTTCAGCATGGGTTCAGACCCCCTCTCTACCTTGGTTAGGGCCTGATGATGACCGTACAGCCTTCAGCATGGGTTCAGACCCCCTCTCTACCTTGGTTAGGGCCTGATGATGACCGTACAGCCTTCAGCATGAGTTCAGACCCCCTCTCTACCTTGGTTAGGGCCTGGTGATGACCGTAGATCCTTCAGCATGAGTTCAGACCCCCTCTCCACCTTGGTTAGGGCCTGGTGATGACCGTAAAGCCTTCAGCATGAGTTCAGACCCCCTCTCTACCTTGGTTAGGGCCTGGCGATGACTGTAGAGCCTTCAGCACGGGTTCAGACCCCCTCTCTACCTTGGTTAGGGCCTGGTGATGACCGTAAAAGCCTTCAGCAAAGGTTCAGACCCCCTCTCTACCTTGGTTAGGGCCTGGTGATGACTGTAGAGCCTCCAGCACAGGTTGAGACCCCCTCTCTACCTTGGTTAGGGCCTGGTGATGACTGTAGAGCCTCCAGTACAGGTTCAGACCCCCTCTCTACCTTGGTTAGGGCCTGGTGATGACCGTAGAGCCTTCAGCATGAGTTCAGACCCCCTCTCTACGTTGGTTAGGGCCTGGTGATGACCGTAGAGCCTTCAGCATGGGTTCAGACCCCCTCTCTACCTTGGTTAGGACCTGGTGATGACCGTACATTCTTCAGCATGAGTTCAGACCCCCTCTCTACCTTGGTTAGGGCCTGGTGATGACCGTAGAGCCTTCAGCATGGGTTCAGACCCCCTCTCAAACCTTGGTTAGGGCCTGGTGATGACCGTACAGCCTTCAGCATGGGTTCAGACCCCCTCTCTACCTTGGTTAGAGCCTGGCGATGACCGTAATGCCTTCAGCTCTACTGGATAACACTATGCTCCTATACTGCCACTGGTTTGTATGTGAACAGATGAACTAGCCACAGACAGTTAGCACAGCCTTAGACAACCATACAACCATAAAAGATACAGTACCCATCACCCAACATGCACGTTCTAACACAAAGAACATGGCTGAGCCTGGGAGACAATAACGAGCCATGCACAATGTAATACTCAGATTCATTGATATAGTGTTTTGTTTGGCTTTTCTCACATCATCATGGTAGAGAGAGTTACTAAACGTTTATTCCAAGTACATTTAAATACGGAATTTTAATTTGTAAAGATAATCTTTTAGGCCTAAAAGAAAAAAGACAATCCTGCAGTACATGAAACTTGAAAACAGCTCCACACACTTGTTCCAGAAAAACACTCATTCAGAGTAAACGTGTCAGGAATATCATACTCCCTTCTTGTCCTGTCTATAATTCATCTCAGAAATTAACACACCACATAAACAAATGAATGGATGTCGATGGGGTAAAAACCTACAGATGGAAACAGTGACTCACGACACAGCACGGACCTACAGCATGAGCTACAGCATGCACAGAGCATGCACAGACCTACAGCATGAGCTACAGCATGCACAGAGCATGCACAGACCTACAGCATGAGGATTGTTCTGACACAAAACAAAGGGGTCTTCACGAATAATAATAATGTGCGGTCGAATCTGTTTAATTAGTATCTTAATATTTAAATAGTTAAATTGTTTGCATTTCTTTCTGGATAAAATGTCAATGATAATCAATTATACAAAAACAACTATAACATTAATATGAATTTTCTTTGTTTATTTTTTGTTTTTAAATCAGAAAACATACTAGTATAGCAGAAACAACTACTTAAATGTCCTACTTGAGTCAAACGAAAGATACCTTTCATAGAAAATTAGTAAAAGTGAAAATCACCCAGTAAAATACTACTTGAGTAAAAGTATCTGTTTTTTAAAATGTACTTTAAGTACAATGGTGGGAAAAAGTACTAAACTGGTAGGATAATGTAAAGGATATAAATCAAATTCCTGACGGTATGATTTTCTCTTAAGTTTTTTTAAATTTACGGATAGCCAGGGGCTCCAACACTCAGAAAAGATTTACAAACGCACTGTGTGTGTTTTTAGTGAGTCCTCCAGATCAGAGGAAGTAGGGATGACCAGGGATGTTCTCTGTTTAGTGAGTCCTCCAGATCAGAGGCAGTAGGAATGACCAGGGATGTTCTCTGTTTAGTGAGTCCTCCAGATCAGAGGCAGTAGGGATGACCAGGGATGTTCTCTGTTTAGTGAGTCCTCCAGATCAGAGGCAGTAGGGATGACCAGGGATGTTCTCTGTTTAGTGAGTCCTCCAGATCAGAGGCAGTAGGGATGACCAGGGATGTTCTCTGTTTAGTGAGTCCTCCAGATCAGAGGCAGTAGGGATGACCAGGGATGTTCTCTGTTTAGTGAGTCCTCCAGATCAGAGGCAGTAGGGATGACCAGGGATGTTCTCTGTTTAGTGAGTCCTCCAGATCAGAGGCAGTAGGGATGACCAGGGATGTTCTCTGTTTAGTGAGTCCTCCAGATCAGAGGCAGTAGGGATGACCAGGGATGTTCTCTGTTTAGTGAGTCCTCCAGACCAGAGGCAGTAGGGATGACCAGGGATGTTCTCTGTTTAGTGAGTCCTCCAGATCAGAGGCAGTAGGGATGACCAGGGATGTTCTCTGTTTGGTGAGTCCTCCAGATCAGAGGCAGTAGGGATGACCAGGGATGTTCTCTGTTTAGTGAGTCCTCCAGATCAGAGGCAGTAGGGATGACCAGGGATGTTCTCTGTTTAGTGAGTCCTCCAGATCAGAGGCAGTAGGGATGACCAGGGATGTTCTCTGTTTAGTGAGTCCTCCAGATCAGAGGCAGTAGGGATGACCAGGGATGTTCTCTGTTTAGTGAGTCCTCCAGATCAGAGGCAGTAGGGATGACCAGGGATGTTCTCTGTTTGGTGAGTCCTCCAGATCAGAGGCAGTAGGGATGACCAGGGATGTTCTCTGTTTAGTGAGTCCTCCAGATCAGAGGCAGTAGGGATGACCAGGGATGTTCTCTGTTTAGTGAGTCCTCCAGATCAGAGGCAGTAGGGATGACCAGGGATGTTCTCTGTTTAGTGAGTCCTCCAGATCAGAGGCAGTAGGGATGACCAGGGATGTTCTCTGTTTAGTGAGTCCTCCAGATCAGAGGCAGTAGGGATGACCAGGGATGAAAAAAAAACACCACACACACCTAGGGGGGTAATAAATCTAACAGCCAGGTTTGTACCCGTTGATTTGATTACCACTGTGGCCTCCAGCCAACGGAAGAACCAGTTTATTTTAAGGGAAAATGACAGAGATGTTTATACCGATCGCTGAAAGAGTATCTGTTAACCTTTGTGTATGGAACTGAATTACTGGTATACTCTCTAAATTAATGCAGTGAACTGGGATGTGAATTACTGGTATACTCCCTAAATTAATACAGGTGAACTGGGATGTGAATTACTGGTATACTCCCTAAATTAATACAGGTGAACTGGGATGTGAATTACTGGTATACTCCCTAAATTAATACAGGTGAACTGGGATGTGAATTACTGGTATACTCCCTAAATTAATACAGGTGAACTGGGATGTGCGTCAAGTCAGAAAAGCATCGTACTTGGCTTAAATCATTTTATTATGAATAAGATAAGGTATTATTCTACTTGGCTTGAAGAAGTATATCATTGTATTATGACTGAGCGAAGCATTGAACAGATGGCTATAGAACAGACTTTGATCTCCTTTAGTTAAGGCCTCAGAATCACCATGACAACTCATCGCCAGCCCACATTAATGCAATATTATAACTTCAAAAGGATTATATACAGTTGAATTGGGAAGTTTACATCCACTTAGGTTGGAGTCATTAAAACTTGTTTTTCAACCACTCTACATATTCTTGTTAACAAACTATAGTTTTGGCAAGTCGGTTAGGACATCTACTTTGTCCATGACACAAGTAATTTTCCCAACAATTGTTTACAGACAGATTATTTCACTTATAATTCACTGTATCACAATCCCAGTGGGTCAGAAGTTTACATACACTAAGTTGACTGTGCCTTTAAACAGCTTGGAAAATTCCAGAAAATTATGTCATGGCTTTAGACATTTCAAACGTTTGACCCAAGTTAAACAATTTAAAGGCAATGCTACCAAATACTAATTGAGTGTCTGTAAACTTCTGACCCACTGGGAATGTGATGAAATAAATAAAAGCTGAAATAAATCATTCTCTACTATTATTCTGACATTTCACATTCTTAAAATAAAGTGGTGATCCTAACTGACTTAAGACAGGCAATTTTTACTAGGATTTGTGAAAAACTGAGTTTTAATGTTATTTTGGCTATGTATGTATGTAAACTTCCGACTTCGACTGTATATACAGCACATCCTGTTTCAACAACACACATAATTAGATAGTTAGGAGGACCGTGATGTGTGTTTATCACTAACGGTGTTGTTTGTACATAGAGCAGGCTGTGTGTTTGACATAGAGCAGGCTGTGTGTTTATCACATAGAGCAGGCTGTGTGTTTGACACAGAGCAGGCTGTGTGTTTATCACATAGAGCAGGCTGTGTGTTTATCACATAGAGCAGGCTGTGTGTTTGACATAGAGCAGGCTGTGTGTTTATCACATAGAGTAGGCTGTGTGTTTATCACATAGAGCAGGCTGTGTGTTTATCACATAGAGCAGGCTGTGTGTTTGACACAGAGCAGGCTGTGTGTTTATCACATAGAGCAGGCTGTGTGTTTATCACATAGAGCAGGCTGTGTGTTTGACATAGAGCAGGCTGTGTGTTTATCACATAGAGTAGGCTGTGTGTTTATCACATATAGCAGGCTGTGTGTTTGACATAGAGCAGGCTGTGTGTTTGTACATAGAGCAGGCTGTGTGTTTGACATAGAGCAGGCTGTGTGTTTATCACATAGAGCAGGCTGTGTGTTTATCACATAGAGCAGGCTGTGTGTTTGACATAGAGCAGGCTGTGTGTTTATCACATAGAGCAGGCTGTGTGTTTGACATAGAGCAGGCTGTGTGTTTGACAGAGCAGGCTGTGTGTTTATCACATAGAGCAGTCTGTGTGTTTATCACATAGAGCAGGCTGTGTGTTTGACATAGAGCAGGCTGTGTGTTTGTACATAGAGCAGGCTGTGTGTTTGACATAGAGCAGGCTGTGTGTTTATCACATAGAGCAGGCTGTGTGTTTATCACATAGAGCAGGCTGTGTGTTTGACATAGAGCAGGCTGTGTGTTTATCACATAGAGCAGGCTGTGTGTTTATCACATAGAGCAGGCTGTGTGTTTGACATAGAGCAGGCTGTGTGTTTATCACATAGAGCAGTCTGTGTGTTTATCACATAGAGCAGGCTGTGTGTTTGACATAGAGCAGGCTGTGTGTTTGTACATAGAGCAGGCTGTGTGTTTGACATAGAGCAGGCTGTGTGTTTATCACATAGAGCAGGCTGTGTGTTTATCACATAGAGCAGGCTGTGTGTTTGTACATAGAGCAGGCTGTGTGTTTATCACATAGAGCAGGCTGTGTGTTTGACATAGAGCAGGCTGTGTGTTTATCACATAGAGCAGGCTGTGTGTTTGACATAGAGCAGGCTGTGTGTTTGACATAGAGCAGGCTGTGTGTTTATCACATAGAGCAGGCTGTGTGTTTGCTGTGGGATCTGGGGAGTTGCTGTTCATCTGTGGTTCCATCCCAAATGGCACCCTAATTCCCTTTATAGCGCACTATGTTTGACAAGGGCCCATAGAGGTCTGGCCAAAAGTAGTGCACTATATAGAGAATAGGGTGCTATTCAGCCAGTCAGCCAGTCAGCCAGCCAGCCAGCCAGTCAGCCAGTCAGTCTCTTCTCCACGTGTTGGATATCTTCTATTATAAACTGGGTGTTTCCAGCCCTGAATGCTGATTGGCTGACAGCCAGACTGTATACCACAGGTATGACACAACATTTTATTTTTACTGCTCTAATTACATTGGTAACCAGTTTATAATAGCAATAAGGCACCTCGGGGGTTTGTGGTATATGGCCAATATACCACACCCCCCTCATGCCTTATTGCTTAATTAAGTACAGTGAGGATGTTAAAAAGGCAAGAGATCAGAGGGACCAGATCAGCTCAGGCATATTGGAATGAATGACCGTGGAGACATCACAAATGGCAGCCTATCCCCTATACAGTACACTACTGTATACCATAGTGCCCCAACTACTAGACTTACATAGGGAATAGGCTGCCATTTGGTCCACAACCATGACATGACAGGACAGGAGACAGACGGCTTGTCAACTAGGAGAAACAACAGCATAAAGAGGAGGAAAAAAAATCAAAGATATACACTGACTGTCCTGTGAATCTCTCTGATTAAGGAGTGTCTGCTGACTGTCCTGTGAATCTCTCTGATTAAGGAGTGTCTGCTGACTGTCCTGTGAATCTCTCTGATTAAGGAGTGTCTGCTGACTGTCCTGTGAATCTCTCTGATTAAGGAGTGTCTGCTGACTGTCCTGTGAATCTCTCTGATTAAGGAGTGTCTGCTGACTGTCCTGTGAATCTCTCTGATTAAGGAGTGTCTGCTGACTGTCCTGTGAATCTCTCTGATTAAGGAGTGTCTGCTGACTGTCCTGTGAATCTCTCTGATTAAGGAGTGTCTGCTGACTGTCCTGTGAATCTCTCTGATTAAGGAGTGTCTGCTGACTGTCCTGTGAATCTCTCTGATTAAGGAGTGTCTGCTGACTGTCCTGTGAATCTCTCTGATTAAGGAGTGTCTGCTGACTGTCCTGTGAATCTCTCTGATTAAGGAGTGTCTGCTGACTGTCCTGTGAATCTCTCTGATTAAGGAGTGTCTGCTGACTGTCCTGTGAATCTCTATGATTAAGGAGTGTCTGCTGACTGTCCTGTGAATCTCTCTGATTAAGGAGTGTCTGCTGACTGTCCTGTGAATCTCTCTGATTAAGGAGTGTCTGCTGACTGTCCTGTGAATCTCTCTGATTAAGGAGTGTCTGCTGACTGTCCTGTGAATCTCTCTGATTAAGGAGTGTCCTGTGAATCTCTCTGATTAAGGAGTGTCTGCTGACTGTCCTGTGAGTCTCTCTGATTAAGGAGTGTCTGCTGACTGTCCTGTGAATCTCTCTGATTAAGGAGTGTCTGCTGACTGTCCTGTGAATCTCTCTGATTAAGGAGTGTCTGCTGACTGTCCTGTGAATCTCTCTGATTAAGGAGTGTCCTGTGAATCTCTCTGATTAAGGAGTGTCTGCTGACTGTCCTGTGAGTCTCTCTGATTAAGGAGTGTCTGCTGACTGTCCTGTGAGTCTCTCTGATTAAGGAGTGTCTGCTGACTGTCCTGTGAGTCTCTCTGATTAAGGAGTGTCCTGTGAATCTCTCTGATTAAGGAGTGTCCTGTGAATCTCTCTGATTAAGGAGTGTCTGCTGACTGTCCTGTGAGTCTCTCTGATTAAGGAGTGTCTGCTGACTGTCCTGTGAATCTCTCTGATTAAGGAGTGTCCTGTGAATCTCTCTGATTAAGGAGTGTCTGCTGACTGTCCTGTGAATCTCTCTGATTAAGGAGTGTCTGCTGACTGTCCTGTGAATCTCTCTGATTAAGGAGTGTTTGCTGACTGTCCTGTGAGTCTCTCTGATTAAGGAGTGTCTGCTGACTGTCCTGTGAATCTCTCTGATTAAGGAGTGTCTGCTGACTGTCCTGTGAATCTCTCTGATTAAGGAGTGTCTGCTGACTGTCCTGTGAATCTCTCTGATTAAGGAGTGTCCTGTGAATCTCTCTGATTAAGGAGTGTCTGCTGACTGTCCTGTGAGTCTCTCTGATTAAGGAGTGTCTGCTGACTGTCCTGTGAGTCTCTCTGATTAAGGAGTGTCTGCTGACTGTCCTGTGAGTCTCTCTGATTAAGGAGTGTCCTGTGAATCTCTCTGATTAAGGAGTGTCCTGTGAATCTCTCTGATTAAGGAGTGTCTGCTGACTGTCCTGTGAGTCTCTCTGATTAAGGAGTGTCTGCTGACTGTCCTGTGAATCTCTCTGATTAAGGAGTGTCCTGTGAATCTCTCTGATTAAGGAGTGTCTGCTGACTGTCCTGTGAGTCTCTCTGATTAAGGAGTGTCTGCTGACTGTCCTGTGAATCTCTCTGATTAAGGAGTGTCTGCTGACTGTCCTGTGAATCTCTCTGATTAAGGAGTGTCTGCTGACTGTCCTGTGAATCTCTCTGATTAAGGAGTGTCTGCTGACTGTCCTGTGAATCTCTCTGATTAAGGAGTGTCTGCTGACTGTCCTGTGAATCTCTCTGATTAAGGAGTGTCTGCTGACTGTCCTGTGAATCTCTCTGATTAAGGAGTGTCTGCTGACTGTCCTGTGAATCTCTCTGATTAAGGAGTGTCTGCTGACTGTCCTGTGAATCTCTCTGATTAAGGAGTGTTTGCTGACTGTCCTGTGAATCTCTCTGATTAAGGAGTGTCTGCTGACTGTCCTGTGAATCTCTCTGATTAAGGAGTGTCTGCTGACTGTCCTGTGAATCTCTCTGATTAAGGAGTGTCTGCTGACTGTCCTGTGAATCTCTCTGATTAAGGAGTGTCTGCTGACTGTCCTGTGAATCTCTCTGATTAAGGAGTGTCTGCTGACTGTCCTGTGAATCTCTCTGATTAAGGAGTGTCTGCTGACTGTCCTGTGAATCTCTCTGATTAAGGAGTGTCTGCTGACTGTCCTGTGAATCTCTCTGATTAAGGAGTGTCTGCTGACTGTCCTGTGAATCTCTCTGATTAAGGAGTGTCTGCTGACTGTCCTGTGAATCTCTCTGATTAAGGAGTGTTTGCTGACTGTCCTGTGAATCTCTATGATTAAGGAGTGTTTGCTGACTGTCCTGTGAATCTCTCTGATTAAGGAGTGTTTGCTGACTGTCCTGTGAATCTCTCTGATTAAGGAGTGTCTGCTGACTGTCCTGTGAATCTCTCTGATTAAGGAGTGTCTGCTGACTGTCCTGTGAATCTCTCTGATTAAGGAGTGTCTGCTGACTGTCCTGTGAATCTCTCTGATTAAGGAGTGTCTGCTGACTGTCCTGTGAATCTCTCTGATTAAGGAGTGTCTGCTGACTGTCCTGTGAATCTCTCTGATTAAGGAGTGTCTGCTGACTGTCCTGTGAATCTCTCTGATTAAGGAGTGTCTGCTGACTGTCCTGTGAATCTCTCTGATTAAGGAGTGTCTGCTGACTGTCCTGTGAATCTCTCTGATTAAGGAGTGTCTGCTGACTGTCCTGTGAATCTCTCTGATTAAGGAGTGTCTGCTGACTGTCCTGTGAATCTCTCTGATTAAGGAGTGTTTGCTGACTGTCCTGTGAATCTCTCTGATTAAGGAGTGTCTGCTAAGTGACTACAATGTCAAAGAGTAAATGCAAGTAGAGGGAACAGGCATTAATAATAATGACAGCAATAAAGGAATCAACAGGCTGACGATCGTACCGAGACTGTCAACATTTCAGGGACATCACATCCTTGTTTCTCCCCATTAGCAATTTCATAATATTCATAGATGTGTGTGTGTACATGTGTGTGTGTGTACGTGTGTGTGTGTTGGGCTGAAGGGCAGCCAGCCAGGCAGTAGAGGTGAGCGGTGTAGCAGAGCTGGGGTTCAGAGGTCAGTGGTAGCCTTGGCGGGGTAGCAGGGCTGGGGTTCAGAGGTCAGTGGTAGCCTTGGCGGTGAGGGCCTGGATACGGCTGGTGTTACAGCTCTTACAGAGGACATGTCCGTCCAGGGGGTAACAACCCTGGTTGTCCCCTTCAGACAGCAGAGAACCACAGTCCTGAAGAGGAGAGACACACACATCTGTCACCATGCTCTAGCAAACATTATACATGGCTGATTTACACAGAGTTGACCAAACATTATGCACTTTCCATGACAGAGACTGACCAGGTGAATCCAGGTGAAATCTATGATCCCTTATTGACGTCACTTGTTAAATCCACTTCAATCAGTGTAGATGAAGGGGATGAGACGGGTTAAAGAAGGATTTTTAAGACTTGAGACATGGATTGTGTATATGTACCATTCAGAGAGTGAATGGGCAAGACAAAATATTTCAGTGCCTTTGAACTGGGTATGGTAGTAGGTGCCAGGGGCATCGGTTTGTGTCAAGAACTGCAAAGCTGCTGGGTTTTTCACACTCAACAGTTTCCTGTGTGTATAAAGAATGGTCCACCACCCAAAGGACATCCAGCCAACTTGACACAACTGTGGGAAGCATCAGAGTCAACATGGACCAGCATCCCTGTGGGAACGCTTTCTACACCTTGTAGAGTCAACATGAGCCAGCATCCCTGTGGAACACTTTCTACACCTTGTAGGGTCCATGCCCTGACGAATTGAGGCTGTTCTGAAGGCCGAAGGGGGCTGCAACTCAATATTAGGAAGGTGTTCCTAATGTTTGGTATACTCAGGGTAGTTCATGGAGCACATACAGTACAATTACATGAAACACACACCTCACAACGGTAACACTGTAGACACACACCTCACAACGATAACACTGTAGACACACACCTCACAACACTGTAGACACACACCTCACAACACTGTAGATACACACCTCACAACGGTAACACTGTAGATACACACCTCACAACACTGTAGATACACACCTCACAACGGTAACACTGTAGACACACACCTCACAACGGTAACACTGTAGACACACACCTCATAACGGTAACACTGTAGACACACACCTCATAACGGTAACACTGTAGACACACACCTCACAACACTGTAGATACACACCTCACAATGGTAACACTGTAGATACACACCTCATAACGGTAACACTGTAGACACACACCTCACAACGATAACACTGTAGACACACACCTCACAACGGTAACACTGTAGACACACACCTCACAACGATAACACTGTAGATACACACCTCACAACGATAACACTGTAGACACACACCTCATAACGGTAACACTGTAGATACACACCTCACAACGATAACACTGTAGATACACACCTCACAACGATAACACTGTAGATACACACCTCACAACGGTAACACTGTAGATACACACCTCACAACAGTAACACTGTAGACACACACCTCACAACGATAACACTGTAGATACACACCTCATAACGGTAACACTGTAGACACACACCTCACAACAATAACACTGTAGACACACACCTCACAACACTGTAGACACACACCTCACAACACTGTAGATACACACCTCACAACGATAACACTGTAGATACACACCTCACAACGATAACACTGTAGATACACACCTCACAACAGTAACACTGTAGACACACACCTCACAACGGTAACACTGTAGATACACACCTCACAACACTGTAGAAACACACCTCACAACACTGTAGATACACACCTCACAACGGTAACACTGTAGATACACACCTCACAACGGTAACACTGTAGATACACACCTCACAACGATAACACTGTAGACACACACCTCACAACACTGTAGATACACACCTCACAACACTGTAGATACACACCTCACAACGGTAACACTGTAGACACACACCTCACAACACTGTAGACACACACCTCAAAACGGTAACACTGTAGATACACACCTCACAACGATAACACTGTAGACACACACCTCACAACACTGTAGAAACACACCTCACAACGGTAACACTGTAGATACACACCTCACAACGGTAACACTGTAGACACACACCTCACAACGATAACACTGTAGATACACACCTCACAACGATAACACTGTAGACACACACCTCACAACACTGTAGAAACACACCTCACAACACTGTAGATACACACCTCACAACACTGTAGATACACACCTCACAACGGTAACACTGTAGACACACACCTCACAACACTGTAGATACACATCTCACAACGATAACACTGTAGACACACACCTCACAACGGTAACACTGTAGACACACACCTCACAACACTGTAGATACACACCTCACAACGGTAACACTGTAGATACACACCTCACAACACTGTAGATACACACCTCACAACACTGTAGAGACACACCTCACAACAGTAACACTGTAGATACACACCTCACAACGGTAACACTGTAGACACACACCTCACAACGGTAACACTGTAGACACACACCTCACAACGGTAACACTGTAGACACACACCTCACAACACTGTAGATACACACCTCACAACAGTAACACTGTAGATACACACCTCACAACGGTAACACTGTAGACACACACCTCACAACGATAACACTGTAGACACACACCTCACAACGTTAACACTGTAGACACACACCTCACAACACTGTAGATACACACCTCACAACAGTAACACTGTAGATACACACCTCACAACGGTAACACTGTAGACACACACCTCACAACGGTAACACTGTAGACACACACCTCACAACACTGTAGATACACACCTCACAACGGTAACACTGTAGATACACACCTCACAACACTGTAGACACACACCTCACAACACTGTAGATACACACCTCACAACGATAACACTGTAGATACACACCTCACAACACTGTAGACACACACCTCACAACACTGTAGATACACACCTCACAACGGTAACACTGTAGATACACACCTCACAACGATAACACTGTAGATACACACCTCACAACACTGTAGATACACACCTCACAACGATAACACTGTAGACACACACCTCACAACACTGTAGATACACACCTCACAACGATAACACTGTAGACACACACCTCACAGCACTGTAGACACACACCTCACAACGGTAACACTGTAGATACACACCTCACAACGATAACACTGTAGATACACACCTCACAACGATAACACTGTAGATACACACCTCACAACACTGTAGATACACACCTCACAACGATAACACTGTAGATACACACCTCACAACGGTAACACTGTAGATACACACCTCACAACGGTAACACTGTAGACACACACCTCACAACGGTAACACTGTAGACACACACCTCACAACGATAACACTGTAGACACACACCTCACAACACTGTAGATACACACCTCACAACACTGTAGATACACACCTCACAACGGTAACACTGTAGACACACACCTCACAACACTGTAGACACACACCTCACAACGGTAACACTGTAGATACACACCTCACAACGATAACACTGTAGACACACACCTCACAACACTGTAGAAACACACCTCACAACGGTAACACTGTAGATACACACCTCACAACGGTAACACTGTAGACACACACCTCACAACGATAACACTGTAGATACACACCTCACAACGATAACACTGTAGACACACACCTCACAACACTGTAGAAACACACCTCACAACACTGTAGATACACACCTCACAACACTGTAGATACACACCTCACAACGGTAACACTGTAGATACACACCTCACAACGGTAACACTGTAGACACACACCTCACAACACTGTAGATACACACCTCACAACGATAACACTGTAGACACACACCTCACAACGGTAACACTGTAGACACACACCTCACAACACGTGAGATACACACCTCACAACGGTAACACTGTAGATACACACCTCACAACACTGTAGATACACACCTCACAACACTGTAGAGACACACCTCACAACAGTAACACTGTAGATACACACCTCACAACGGTAACACTGTAGACACACACCTCACAACGATAACACTGTAGACACACACCTCACAACGGTAACACTGTAGACACACACCTCACAACACTGTAGATACACACCTCACAACAGTAACACTGTAGATACACACCTCACAACGGTAACACTGTAGACACACACCTCACAACGATAACACTGTAGACACACACCTCACAACGTTAACACTGTAGACACACACCTCACAACACTGTAGATACACACCTCACAACAGTAACACTGTAGATACACACCTCACAACGGTAACACTGTAGACACACACCTCACAACGGTAACACTGTAGACACACACCTCACAACACTGTAGATACACACCTCACAACGGTAACACTGTAGATACACACCTCACAACACTGTAGACACACACCTCACAACACTGTAGATACACACCTCACAACGATAACACTGTAGATACACACCTCACAACGGTAACACTGTAGATACACACCTCACAACGGTAACACTGTAGATACACACCTCACAAAGATAACACTGTAGATACACACCTCACAACACTGTAGATACACACCTCACACAGATAACACTGTAGACACACACCTCACAACACTGTAGATACACACCTCACAACGATAACACTGTAGACACACACCTCACAACACTGTAGACACACACCTCACAACGATAACACTGTAGATACACACCTCACAACGATAACACTGTAGATACACACCTCACAACGGTAACACTGTAGATACACACCTCACAACGATAACACTGTAGACACACACCTCACAACACTATAGATACACACCTCACAACGGTAACACTGTAGATACACACCTCACAACGATAACACTGTAGATACACACCTCACAACACTGTAGATACACACCTCACAACGATAACACTGTAGATACACACCTCACAACGGTAACACTGTAGATACACACCTCACAACGGTAACACTGTAGACACACACCTCACAACGGTAACACTGTAGACACACACCTCACAACGATAACACTGTAGACACACACCTCACAACACTGTAGACACACACCTCACAACGGTAACACTGTAGATACACACCTCACAACGGTAACACTGTAGACACACACCTCACAACACTGTAGACACACACCTCACAACGGTAACACTGTAGATACACACCTCACAACGATAACACTGTAGACACACACCTCACAACACTGTAGACACACACCTCACAACGGTAACACTGTAGATACACACCTCACAACGATAACACTGTAGACACACACCTCACAACAGTAACACTGTAGATACACACCTCACAACGATAACACTGTAGACACACACCTCACAACACTGTAGACACACACCTCACAACGGTAACACTGTAGATACACACCTCACAACGATAACACTGTAGACACACACCTCACAACACTGTAGACACACACCTCACAACGGTAACACTGTAGATACACACCTCACAACGATAACACTGTAGACACACACCTCACAACGGTAACACTGTAGATACACACCTCACAACGGTAACACTGTAGATACACACCTCACAACGGTAACACTGTAGATACACACCTCACAACACTGTAGATACACACCTCACAACGGTAACACTGTAGATACACACCTCACAACACTGTAGATACACACCTCACAACGGTAACACTGTAGATACACACCTCACAACGGTAACACTGTAGATACACACCTCACAACGGTAACACTGTAGATACACACCTCACAACACTGTAGATACACACCTCACAACACTGTAGATACACACCTCACAACGGTAACACTGTAGATACACACCTCACAACGGTAACACTGTAGATACACACCTCACAACGGTAACACTGTAGATACACACCTCACAACGGTAACACTGTAGATACACACCTCACAACGGTAACACTGTAGACACACACCTCACAACACTGTAGATACACACCTCACAACACTGTAGATACACACCTCACAACGGTAACACTGTAGATACACACCTCACAACACTGTAGATACACACCTCACAACACTGTAGATACACACCTCACAACGGTAACACTGTAGATACACACCTCACAACGATAACACTGTAGACACACACCTCACAACACTGTAGATACACACCTCACAACACTGTAGATACACACCTCACAACGGTAACACTGTAGATACACACCTCACAACACTGTAGACACACACCTCACAACGGTAACACTGTAGATACACACCTCACAACGATAACACTGTAGACACACACCTCACAACACTGTAGATACACACCTCACAACACTGTAGATACACACCTCACAACGGTAACACTGTAGATACACACCTCACAACGGTAACACTGTAGACACACACCTCACAACGATAACACTGTAGACACACACCTCACAACGATAACACTGTAGACACACACCTCACAACACTGTAGACACACACCTCACAACGGTAACACTGTAGATACACACCTCACAACGGTAACACTGTAGATACACACCTCACAACGATAACACTGTAGATACACACCTCACAACGATAACACTGTAGACACACACCTCACAACACTGTAGAAACACACCTCACAACACTGTAGATACACACCTCACAACACTGTAGATACACACCTCACAACGGTAACACTGCACGTGGAAGTCTCGGTCCAAGGCGACGATACGAACAGTCTCCTCCTGGCCTGGAGCTGGCATGATGGGCTCAGAACACACACAGCAACGAGGGGCAAACTTCCTAATAGGGGAGACAGAGAGAGAGAGACAGAGAAAGAGACAGAGAGACAGAGACAGAGAGATGAAAGACAGAGAGAGAGAGAGAGAGAGAGAGAGAGAGAGAGAGAGAGACAGAGAAAGAGACAGAGAGACAGAGAGAGAGACAGAGACGAAAGACAGAGAGAGACAGAGAGAGAGACAGAGAGAGAGAGAGAGAGAGAGAGAGAGAGACAGAGAGAGGAGAAGAGAGAGAGAGACAGAGAGACAGAGAGACAGAGACGAAAGACAGAGAGAGACAGAGAGAGAGAGAGAGAGAGAGAGAGAGAGAGACAGAGAGAGGAGAAGAGAGAGAGAGAGAGACAGAGAGAGAGAGAGAGAGAGAGAGAGAGAGAGAGAGACAGAGAGAGGAGAAGAGAGAGAGAGAGAGACAGAGAGAGGAGAAGAGAGAGAGAGAGAGAGACAGAGAGAGAGACAGAGAGAGAGAAGAGAGACAGAGACAGAGAGAGAGCGAGAGAGAGACAGAGAGAGAGAGAGATAAGAGAGACAGAGAGAAGAGAGAGAGATAGAGACAGAGAGAAGAGAGAGACAGAGAGCCCCAGGACAGCAACACAGTTAGACCTAAGCAAACTGGAATGTTATTTGGCCCTACACAGAGAGTACACAGCGGCAGAATACCTGACCACTGTGACTGACCTAAAATTAAGAAAATCCTTGACTATGTACAGACTCAGTGAGCATCGCCTTGCTATTGAGAAAGGCCGCCGTAGGCAGACATGGCTCTCAAGAGAAGACAGGCTATGTGCTCACTGCCCACAAAATGAGGTGGAAACTGAGCTGCACTTCCTAACCTCCTGTCCAATGTATGACCATATTAGAGAGACATATTTCCCTCAGATTACACAGATCCACAAAGAATTAGATAACAAATTCAATTTTGATAAACTCTCATATCTACTGTGTGAAATGCCACAGTGTGACATCATAGCAGCAAGATGTGTGACCTGTTGCCACGAGAAAAGGTCAACCAGTGTAGAATAAACACCATTGTAAATACAACCCATATTTATGCTTATTTATTTTCCCTTTTGTACTTGAACTATTTTTACATCGTTACAACACTGTATATATATATATAATATGACACTTGTAACGTCTCTATTCTTTTACATTTTTTTGTTTATTTCCCTTGTTTACTTCCTGTCTATTTCACTTGTTTATTTCCTGTCTATTTCACTTGTTAACTTCCTGTCTATTTCACTTGTTTATTTCCTGTCTATTTCACTTGTTAACTTCCTGTCTATTTCACTTGTTTATTTCCTGTCTATTTCACTTGTTTACTTCCTGTCTATTTCACTTGTTTATTTCCTGTCTATTTCACTTGTTAACTTCCTGTCTATTTCACTTGTTAACTTCCTGTCTATTTCACTTGTTTACTTCCTGTCTATTTCCCTTGTTTACTTCCTGTCTATTTCACTTGTTTATTTCCTGTCTATTTCACTTGTTAACTTCCTGTCTATTTCACTTGTTTATTTCCTGTCTATTTCACTTGTTAACTTCCTGTCTATTTCACTTGTTTACTTCCTGTCTATTTCACTTGTTTACTTCCTGTCTATTTCACTTGTTTACTTCCTGTCTATTTCACTTGTTTACTTCCTGTCTATTTCACTTGTTTACTTCCTGTCTATTTCACTTGTTAACTTCCTGTCTATTTCACTTGCTTTGGCCAATTTAAACATACGTCTCCCATGCCAATAAAGCCCTTTGAATTGAATTGAGAGGGAGAGAGCAAGAGAGAAGAGAGAGAGAACAGATTTTAATACAAATACTACTGATTTTCAACCCTCAGGTCATTGAACTAAAGTCATATAGGAAACTCCTACTGGAGGAACAGGCCTCTCTACCAAGAATACCCATGAGGAAGTGAAGACAGCTCTGAGGTTTCAGCTCCTATCCGGTGATTGGACGTGAGGCCCAATGAACGGCTCAGAACCAGGAAGTGAACCAGGAAGCGAGGTAGGGGGCTTTGTGATTGGCTCAGAAGCAGGAAGTGAGGTGGGTGGTGGCCTCGTGAGATTATAGCTCTAGCAGTGGAAAAAAAAAGCCTAATCTGTTCTTCAACACAAAGATGACTTTGTTGAGGTCAGGCTTGTGATGAGGAATTATCCCACAGGGTCACTCTACACGACTCCTTTACTTACTGAATGTGAGGTAGTGAGAGTGACATTTGTACCTCTGTTTCTCTTCTCATAAACTAGACATTAATGTATAGGTTGTTTTATTCATTAACATACTTGTGTGTGTGTGTGTGTGTGTGTTGATGGTGTGTGGGTGCGTGTGTCCGTCCGTGTGAGTTGGCGGCAGCCCCCTTTACTTGTGGAAGTCATCGATGCAGTGGATGTGGTTGGCAGCGTCCACAGTGAAGGGGATACCGTCCAGGCTGCGTTGACACACCACACAGGTGAAGCAGTGTGGATGGTAGGCCTTCCCTGTAGCCCGCAGGATACGCTCCATGATGGGTTTACTGCAGATGTTACAGGACTCCAGGGTGTTCTGAAACACGCAGACAGAGAGAGAGAGAGAGAGGAATACATCAATCAGTCTCCTTTAATTGACCCTTACGAACATGTCATCCCGCTGTCGAGTCTGAGGTCTGGCCTCCCCAGCCATGTAGGAGAGAGAGAGAGAAGCATCAAAGCCAAAGGAAGTGAAGTGTATTAAGAAATGCTATAGATGGAAAGAAAGTAGTGTAGACAACTATTACGCATTCCTGTGCCTGTCTCCCGATCCTTCATACTAACGTGACAGTACTGAGCAAATGTCAAATTGTATGTTTACCAAATTACCGTACAACAGACCACGTATTCACCCTGCACACCCTAACTGACAAACAAACAAACCAAAACAAAGGCAAAGTCTTCTCATGCTTTGTTGATTCCCAAAAAGTTTTCGACTCAATTTGGCATGAGGGTCTGCTATACAAACTGGTGGAAAGTGGTGTTGGGGGTAAAACATACGACATTATAAAATCCATGTACACAAACAACAAGTGTGCGGTTAAAATTGGCAAAAAACACACACATTATTTCCCACAGGGATGTGGGGTGAGACAGGGATGCAGCTTAAGCCCCACCCTCTTCAACATATATATATTCAACGAATTGGCGCGGGCACTAGAAAAGTCTGCAGCACCCGGCCTCCCCCTACTAGAATCCGAAGTCAAATGTCTGCTGTTTGCCGATGATCTGGTGGTTCTGTCACCAACCAAGGAGGGCCTACAGCAGCACCTAGATCTTCTGCACAGATTCAGTCAGACCTGGGCACTGACAGTACATCTCAGTAAGACAAAAACATCTAGACAGCGTTGCCCTAGAGCACACAAAAAAACGATACGTACCTCGGTCTAAACATCAGCACCACAGGTAACTTCCTAAAAGCTGTGAAGGGCCTTCTACCCCATCAAATGGAGCGTGTCTGTAATTTCACTGGGCACATCACCCTGTGTGTCTGTAATTACACTGGGCACATCACCCTGTGTGTATGTAATTATACTGGGTACATCACCCTGTGTGTCTGTAATTACACTGGGCACATCACCCTGTGTGTCTGTAATTATACTGGGTACATCACCCTGTGTGTCTGTAATTACACGGGGCACGTCAGCCTGTGTGTCTGTAATTTCACTGGGCACATCACCCTGTGTGTCTGTAACAACACTGGGCACATCACCCTGTGTGTCTGTAACGACACTGGGCACATCCCCCTGTGTGTCTGTAATTACACTGGGCACATCACCCTATGTGTCTGTAATTACACAGGGCACATCACCCTGTGTGTCTGTAATTACACAGGGCACATCACCCTGTGTGTCTGTAATAACACTGGGCACATCACCCTGTGTGTCTGTAATAACACTGGGCACATCACCCTGTGTGTCTGTAACAACACTGGGCACATCACCCTGCGTGTCTGTAATAACACTGGGCACATCACACTGCGTGTCTGATAACAACACTGGGCACATCACCCTGTGTGTCTGTATTAATACTGGGCACATCACCCTGTGTGTCTGTATTAATACTGGGCACATCACCCTGTGTGTCTGTATTAATACTGGGCACATCATTCTCCGTCGTCTGTAAGACAGGCGTATTACCCTCGGAATCAGCGTTGCCACTGCCCTTGGTAACCACTGCCCTTGGTAACCACTGCCCTTGGTAACCACTACCCTTGGTAACAACTGCTCTTGGTAACCACTGCCCTTGGTAACCACTGCCCTTGGTAACCACTGTCCTTGGTAACCACTGCCCTTGGTAACCACTGCTCTTGGTAACCACTGCCCTTGGTAACCACTGCCCTTGGTAACCACTGTCCTTGGTAACCACTGTCCTTGGTAACCACTGTCCTTGGTAACCACTGTCCTTGGTAACCACTGCCCTTGGTAACCACTCTCCTTGGTAACCACTGCCCTTGGTAACCACTGCCCTTGGTAACCACTGCCCTTGGTAACCACTGTCCTTGGTAACCACTGCCCTTGGTAACCACTGTCCTTGGTAACCACTGCCCTTGGTAACCACTGCTCTTGGTAACCACTACCCTTGGTAAACACTGTCATTGGTAACCACTGCCCTTGGTAACCACTGCCCTTGGTAACCACTGCCCTTGGTAACCACTGCTCTTGGTAACCACTGCCCTTGGTAACCACTGCCCTTGGTAACCACTGCCCTTGGTAACCACTGCCCTTGGTAACCACTGCTCTTGGTAACCACTGTCCTTGGTAACCACTTCCTGGAGCTCAGTCACATTCACGTCCGCCCTTTGAGCTCCCTGCCACAGTAACCTCAGCTACATTAACCTCATCAACATTTACTATCAACAGTACGGGCAACGGAATCTTGCAATTCCGATGTTTTGGTTGAGTCTGGACCTCTGGGGGTTGTAGGCCGGGGCCTGCCCACTCTCAGATCTGGAGCCAGACTCGACAACGTGTTTCAACAAACAGGTTTTTACATTCAAGTAATTAATCTCATTGGACCTGGCGAAGTTCCCATAATGAGTTGTCGTGTCAGGTCGGGGAGAAAGGGCAACATCATCATCATCATCATCATCCAGCCAGTTGACAAAGCTGCTCCTCTTTTAGAAACACTGTTTGAATTCATTCACAAAGTAGTTGAGAGAGAGAAAGGACGAGAGAGAGGAGAAAGAAAGAGAGAGAGGAGAGAGAGAGAAAGGAAGAGAGAGAGGAGAAAGGAAGAGAGAGGAGAGAGAGAAAGGAAGAGAGAGAGGAGAAAGGAAGAGAGAGAGGAGAAATTAAGACAGAGAGGAGAAAGGAAGAGAGAGAGAGAAAGGAAGAGAGAGAGAGAGAAAGGAAGAGAGAGAGAGAGAAAGGAAGAGAGAGAGGAGAGAGAGATAGAAAGGAAGAGAGAGAGGAGAGAGAGAAAGGAAGAGAGAGAAATGAAGAGAGAGAGGAGAGAGAGAGAAAGGAAGAGAGAGAGGAGAGAGAGAAATGAAGAGAGAGAGGAGAGAGAGAAATGAAGAGAGAGAGAAAGGAAGAGAGAGAGGAGAGAGAGAGAGAAAGGAAGAGAGAGAGGAGAGAGAAAGGAAGAGAGAGGAGAGAGAGAGAAATTAAGAGAGAGAGGAGAGAGAGAGAAATGAAGAGAGAGAGGAGAGAGAGAGAGGAGAGAGAGAGAAAGGAAGAGAGAAATGAAGAGAGAGAGGAGAGAGAGAAATTAAGAGAGAGAGGAGAGAGAGAGAAAGGAAGAGAGAGAGGAGATAGAGAGAGAAATGGAGAGAGGAGAGAGAGAAATGAAGAGAGGAGAGAGAGAGGAGAGAGAGAGAAAGGAAGAGAGAGAGAAGAGAGAGATAAATGAAGAGAGAGAGAGGAGAGAGAGAGAGGAGAGAGAGAGAGAAAGGAAGAGGGAGAAAGGAAGAGAGAGAAAGGAAGAGAGAGAAATGAAGAGAGAGAGGAGAGAGAGAGAAAGGAAGAGAGAGAAAGGAAGAGAGAAAGGAAGAGAGAGAAAGGAAGAGAGAGCACATGTAAGTGTAGACATGGAGATTTGCAACATTAAAACAGCCCTTGATGTAGCATCATGATAGGCCTCTTAGGGTACTGACTAACATGTTGTATTCTATCAGTATTAGGGTCCTATTAGAACCAACAACTGCAACGATGCTGGGTTTTTCCCATTCAACAGTTTCCTGTGTGTATCAAGACTGGTCCACCACCCAAAGGACATCCAGACAACTTGACACAACTGTGGGAAGCATTGGAGTCAACATGAGCCAGCATCCCTGTGGAACGCTTTCTACACCTTGTAGAGTTCATGCCCCGACTAATTGAGGCTGTTCTGAGGGCTGGGCTGTCCTCACATGCCTCCTCTCTCTCTCTCACTCTGTTTCTCCCTCTCTCTGTCAACTGAGGGACTCTGATTAGCATTTTATTCTCAAACACAAACACAATCGTTTTTCACCCGCCTAGCGACCGACGTTCCCCCCCTCTCTGATTGGTGGGTTGGCAGGATCAGTAAATACTTGATGACTGCAGGTTTTCCTCCCTCAGGTTGGCAGACTCGCTGGGCAGGTGGCCCGTAGGGGAACGTGGCAGACCCATCCAACTCTGACTGATCTCAGACATCCCTCTCCTTAATATCTACGATACGCTGTCGTTTGTTACTCCAATATTTCGTAAATAAAGATTGGCCCACTCTAAACAGGTCTGCAATTACAGGGGACTGGAGGTGAGGAGGGAGACAAGGGAGGGAGAGGAGAGAGAGGAGGGAGGGAGAGGAGAGAGAGGAGGGCAGGAAGGGAGGGGAGGGAGAGGAGAGAGAGGAGAGAGAGGAGGGAGAGGAGAGAGAGGAGAGAGAGGAGAGAGAGGAGAGAGAGGAGAGAGAGGAGAGAGGGGAGGGAGAGGAGAGAGACAAGGGAGGGAGAGGAGAGAGGAGGGCAGGGAAGGATAGGAGGGAGAGAGAGGAGAGAGAGGAGGGAGGGAGATGAGAGAGAGGAGAGAGAGGAGAGAGGGGAGGGAGAGGAGAGAGAGGAGGGAGAGGAGAGAGAGGAGAGAGGGGAGGGAGAGGAGAGAGAGGAGGGCAGGGAAGGATAGGAGGGAGAGAGGAGAGAGAGGAGGGGAGGAGGGAGAGGAGAGAGAGGAGGGCAGGGAAGGATAGGAGGGAGGCAGAGGAGAGAGAGGTGGGCAGGGAGAGGAGAGAGAGGAGGGAGAGGAGAGAGGGAGAGGAGAGAGAGGGGAGGGAGAGGACAGAGAGGAGAGAGAGGAGGGAGAGGAGAGGGGAGGGAGGGAGAGGAGAGAGAGGAGGGAGAGAGAGGAGAGAGAGGAGGAAAGGGAGAGGAGAGAGAGGAGGGAGAGGAGAGAAGGAGAGGAGAGAGAGGGGAGGGAGAGGACAGAGAGGAGAGAGAGGAGATAGAGGAGGGAGAGGAGAGAGGGGAGGGAGGAGGGAGGGAGAGGAGAGAGGAGGGAGAGGAGAGAGAGGAGGGAGGGAGAGGAGAGAGAGGAGGAGGGAGGGAGGGAGGGAGGGAGAGGACAGAGAGGAGAGAGAGGGAGGAGAGAGAAGAGAGGAAGGAGAGGAGAGAGAGGAGAGAGAGGAGAGAGAGGAGAGAGGGAGGGAGAGGAGAGAGACAAGGGAGGGAGAGGAGAGAGGGATTAAGGATAGGAGGGAGAGAGAGAGGGAGGGAGAGGAGAGAGAGGAGAGAGGGGAGGGAGAGGAGAGAGAGGAGGGAGAAGAGAGAGAGGAGAGAGGAGGGAGAGAGAGAGAGAGGAGAGAGGGGAGGGAGAGGAGAGAGAGGAGGGCAGGGAAGGATAGGAGGGAGAGAGAGGGAGAGAGGGGAGGGAGAGAGGAGAGAGGAGGGAGAGGAGAGAGAGGAGGGCAGGGAAGGATAGGAGGGAGGGAGAGGAGAGAGAGGAGAGAGAGGAGGGCAGGGAAGGATAGGAGGTTGGGAGAGGAGAGAGAGGAGGGAGGAGAGAGGGAGAGAGAGGAGGGCAGGAAGGATAGGAGGGAGGGAGAGGAGAGAGAGGAGAGAGGAGGGAGAGGAGAGAGAGGAGGGCAGGGAAGGATAGGAGGGAGGGAGAGGAGAGAGAGGAGGGCAGGGAAGGATAGGAGGTTTGGGAGAGGAGAGAGAGGAGGGAGGAGGAGAGGGAGAGAGCAGGGAGAGGAGGGCAGGGAAGGATAGGAGGGAGGGAGAGGAGAGAGAGGAGGGCAGGGAAGGATAGGAGGGAGGGAGAGGAGAGAGAGGAGGGAGAGGAGGGCAGAGAAGGAGATAGAGACATCATCTGAGTGTGATCAATTAGCTGACTGACAGGCCACGTGATTGGCTGATGGGACTGCTGTGAGGGGGAAGGTGGGCGGGGGGCTTGTGCTGTGTTTAGGCATGTACTGGATCTCTGCATCTCTATCTTTCTCTGAATCTCTAGCTCTCTTCATTTCTCTCTACCACTGCCTCTCTCCTTCACTCTCTATGTCTCTCTCTCTCTCTCTCTCTCTGTCTGTCGCTGAGCTCTCTCTTGGCTTGGCAGGGCCGAGTAGAGGGAAGCAGAGTGTTCAGGGGATCAGCTGTTCCTATTGGTTGGCTGTGCGGAGCAGCAGTGGCAGGGTGCCACAGTGTTTCCAAACAAAGCTCGGGGTGTGTGGCAACACTGCGCTGCATCGTCATCCTCCCTCCCTCAGCCTCACAGCCCGCCTGCTGGGCCCTGCCGTTTAAAATGACACTTCTGTGCCCACTCAGCCACGATGCAGAATGAACATAACCCCCCCCCCACCCACCACATACTGTAGCTACATGCTTAGTGACATTTCTAGTCTCCATGCTATGGCAGAGGAACTTTCCTGGCTGGGATGACAATGTAAAGCTGCTGTGACATAAATCTATGTGCTGTTGGATGCCAGGCTGCTGACCAGGCTGTTGTTACACTGGGACGACCAGCGGCACAAATGGGACCCTAATTCCCTTTATAGTGTCCACAGGGGCTCCGGTCAAAAGTAGTGCATTACATAGGGAATAAGGTGCCGTTTGGGATGCAGGCCCACACAGGGTGAAAGGGCTGAGAGATAGAGAGAGCAGCTGATGGGGGACTGGAGAGGACAGAGAACACCTTGAGAGTGTGCATTCTGTTCATGACAAGAAGCGTGCGATGCTGTGCAGGCAGACCTTAGTGGGATTTCTCACTTCTACTTTCTTTCTTTCTTCTTCAAGAGAGAGAGAGAGAGAACTGTGTAATAAAATATCATCATGATTCCCTCAGCAACATTTGTATATAAACAATGTCCATATTGTAATCTTCCTCCTCTTCCCCGGGAGCCCAATAAAGACTTAATGAGCTTGTTGCTCGGAGCCCTCCAGGTTCTCCTTCCTACTTTCTCTACTAGAGAGAGAGGGGGGGAATGTGTGTGTGTTCACAACCTGAGTGCCTGTACAAGAAGAGAGGGAGGGAGAGGAGAGAAAGGTGGGAGAGGAGAGAGAAGGAGGGAGAGGAGAGAGAGGTGGGAGAGAGGGAGGGAGAGAGGTGAGAGAGATGAGAGAGGAGAATGAGGTGGGTCGGGGAGTCAAGCTGTCTCATCATTCAGCTGTAGTTTCCTCACTCTTATTCTCATCTGCACTTCTCCAGGTCTCTTCTCTCTAGGTCTCTTCTCTCCAGCTCTCTTCTCTTCTCTCCAGGTCTCCTCTCTTTTCTCCACGTCTCATCTCTCCAGGTCAGGTCTCTTCTCTTCTCTCCAGGTCTCCTCTCTTCTCTCCAGGTCTCTTCTCTTCTCTCCAGGTCTCTTCACATCTCTCCAGGTCTCTTCTCTTCTCTCCAGGTCTCCTCTCTTCTCTCCAGGACTCCTCTCTTCTCTCCACGTCTCATCTCTCCAGGTCTCCTCTCTTCTCTCCAGGTCTCTTCTCTTCTCTCCAGGTCTCCTCTCTTCTCTCCAGGTTTCCTCTCTTCTCTCCAGGTCTCTTCTCTCCAGGTCTCCTCTCTGCTCTCCAGGTCTCCTCTCTGCTCCACAGGTCTCCTCTCTTCTCTCCAGGTCTCTTCTCTTCTCTTCTCTCTAGGTCTCTTCTCTTCTCTCTAGGTCTCTTCTCTTCTCTCCAGGTCTCCTCTCTGTTCTCCAGGTCTCCTCTCTGCTCTCCAGGTCTCCTCTCTTCTCTCCAGGTCTCCTCTCTGCTCTCCAGGTCTCCTCTCTTCTCTCCAGGTCTCTTCTCTTCTCTCCAGGTCTCTTCTCTCCAGGTCACCTCTCATCTCTCCAGGTCTCTTCTCTTCTCTTCAGGTCTCCTCTCTGCTCTCCAGGTCTCCTCTCTGCTCTCCAGGTCTCCTCTCTTCTCTCCAGGTCTCCTCTCTGCTCTCCAGGTCTCCTCTCTTCTCTCCAGGTCTCTTCTCTTCTCTCCAGGTCTCTTCTCTTCTCTCCAAGTCTCTTCTCTTCTCTCCAGGTCTCCTCTGTTCTCTCCAGGTCTCCTCTCATCTCTCCAGGTCTCCTCTCTGCTCTCCAGGTCTCCTCTCTTCTCTCCAGGTCTCATCTCTCCTCTCTAGGTGTCTTCTCTCCAGGTCTCTTCTCTTCTCCCCAGGTCTCCTCTCTGCTCTCCAGTTCTCTTCTCTTCTCTCCAGGTATCCTCTCTGCTCTCCAGGTCTCTTCTCTCCAGGTCTCTTCTCTCCAGGTCTCCTCTCTGCTCTCCGGGTCTCTTCTCTTCTCTCCAGGTCTCTTCTCTCCAGGTCTCTGCTCTCCAGGTCTCCTCTCATCTCTCCAGGTCTCCTCTCTGCTCTCCAGGTCTCTTCTCTTCTCTCCAGGTCTCTTCTCTTCTCTCCAGGTCTCCTCTCTGCTCTCTAGGTCTCCTCTCTTCTCTCCAGGTCTCCTCTCTTCTCTCTGCTCTCCAGGTCTCTTCTCTTCTCTCCAGGTCTCCTCTCTGCTCTCCAGGTCTCCTCTCTTCTCTCCAGGTCTCCAAGGGGAATATAATAAAAAACCTTGTTCAGCCTAACTGGAGCATATGATTTCACAGCACATATCTCCTCCAGCCCGCTGTAATCACTACAGAAAGAGAGAGAGAGAAACAGATACAGAGAGAGAGAAAGAGCAAGAGAGAGACTGTGCCCACCACTAGAGGGCAGTCTAGGTCTACAGATATCTGGGCTCTCCTCTCTTACTCTCCTCTCCTCCTCCTCTCCCTCTCCTCTATCCCTCTCCTTTACCTTTCTCCCTCTCTCTCTCCCTCTCCTCTATCCCTCTCCTCTACCTCTCCCTCTCTATCCCTCTCTCTCTCCCTCTCCTCTACCTTTCTCCCTCTCCTCTCCCCCTCTCTCTCTATCCCTCTCCTCTACCTCTCTCCCTCTCTCTCTCTCTCCTCTATCCCTCTCCTCTACCTCTCCTCTACCCCTCTCCCACCTCTCTCCCTCTCCTCTCCCTCTCCTCTCCCTCTCTCTCTCTCCTCTACCTCTCTCCCTCTCCTCTCCCTCTCTCTATCCCTCTCCTCTACCTCTCCTCTCCCTCTCTCTCTCTCTCCCTCTCCTCTATCCCTCTCTCCCTCTCCTCTCTCCCTCTAAATGTATTCAAGCACATGTACTCCATTTTTTTCTGCCTCATACATTTCTCTAAGTGTTTGCCCAGTGGGCTAAACAAACGTCTAGGCAGATGAGGTAAAGTGAATTTAGGTCAGACAGCCTCTTGTTGAACTAAGGGCGAATGGAGTGTTAAAGTCAATTGTGGCCCCATTCCTCTCACTCCGTCTCTACTCTGCTGGCCTTTTCAATTTCCTCCAAATTGCTCTCTTGTTTCTCTGTGTATAGCGCATCAACACCAAACACGTTGCCCCGATCCTGCGCCCCCCCCCACCCTTATCCCCACCCACCCTGCAGCCCTCCCTCCTGGCCTCCATGTGATTCAGCCACTGAACTGCAAACAACGTTTGACACATCTGTCTGTCTGAATAAAGAGAGACAGGGAGCAGAGCAGGAGAGCAGGAGAGGAGTGGGTTTAAAGGCCCAGTGAAGTCAAAAACCTGATTTCTCTTTTTATTTTCCACACTATGAGATTGGAATAATACTGGGAAATTGTGAAAATCATGACAATGCTGTCATAGTGGAAGAGCTGATTGAAAAGACCCCTTGAAATTTCAGCCTGTTTTGGTGGGATGGAACTTTGGCCTACCTGGTGACATCACCAGGCGGTATAAGTTAATAGACCAATAACAAAGAGCGTCAAACCTCTCTGCCAATAACAGCTGGTTTTCAGGTTACATATCCCTCCCATTAGGCTCGTCTGAACTCAGACCACTCCCAGACAGCCCTAGCAAAGCTCTTGTTTGAGAAATTTCTTCTTTAAGTTTCTTTTTGACCGTTTTTAATTGAAAACAATCGCAGTAAGGTAGTTAACTGTTACCCAGAAATGATTTGATACGGACAGAAAAATGGCTGCACTGAACCTTTAAGAGGTCCACCGATCAGAATCTCACAGGAAGCACAGACCTGATTGAGTGGACACCAACAGGCTCCTGAACAGCTTCTATCCCCATGCCATAAGACTGATAAATAGCTAACTAAATAGCTAAATAAATAGCTAACTAAATAGCTAACTGAATGGCCAACTAAATAGCTAACTAAATGGCTAAATAAATAGCTAACTAAATGGATAACTAAATAGCTAACTAAATAGCTAACTAAATGGATAACTAAATAGCTAACTAAATAGCTAACTAAATAGCTAACTAAATGGATAACTAAATAGCTAACTAAATAGCTAACTAAATGGATAACTAAATAGCTAACTAAATAGCTAACTAAATGGATAACTAAATAGCCAACTAAATAGCTAACTAAATGGATAACTAAATAGCTAACTAACTAAATTGCTACACAGACTATCTAAGATGACCCTTGCATTTTAATCTTATTTGCACTGTCTCTATACACACTGAAAGGGCCCTACACACCACACACTGACAGGGCCCTACACACTACACACTGTCTCTATACACACTGAAAGGGCCCTACACACCACACACTGTCTCTATACACACTGTCAGGGCCCTACACACTACACACTGTCTCTATACACACTGTCAGGGCCCTACACACTACACACTGTCTCTATACACACTGTCAGGGCCCTACACACTACACACGGTCTCTATACACACTGTCTACATACACACTGTCAGGGCCCTACACACTACACACTGTCTCTATACACACTGCCAGGACCCTACACACTGTCTCTATACACACTGTCTCTATACACACGGTCTCTATACACACTGCCAGGACCCTACACACTGTCTCTATACACACTATCTCTATACACACTGTCTCTATACACACGGTCTCTATACACACTGTCTCTATACACACCGTCTCTATACACACTCTCTCTATACACACTGACAGGGACCTAAACACTGTCTCTATACACACTGTCTCTATACACACTGTCTCTATACACACTGACAGGGACCTAAACACTGTCTCTATACACACTGTCTCTATATACACTGTCTCTATACACACTGTCTCTATACACACTGACAGGGCCCTAAACACTACACACTGTCTCTATATACACTGTCTCTATACACACTGACAGGGACCTAAACACTGTCTCTATACACACTGTCTCTATATACACTGTCTCTATACACACTGTCTCTATACACACTGTCTCTATACACACGGTCTCTATACACACTGTCTCTATACACACTGACAGGGACCTAAACACTGTCTAAAAATACACACTGTCTCTATACACACTGTCTCTATACACACCGTCTCTATACACACTGTCTCTATACACACTGACAGGGCCCTACACACTGTCTCTATACACACTGTCTCTATACACACTGTCTCTATACACATTGACAGGGACCTAAACACTGTCTCTATACACACTGTCTCTATATACACTGTCTCTATACACACTGTCTCTATACACACTGTCTCTATACACACTGACAGGGCCCTACACACTGTCTCTAAACACACTGACAGGGACCTAAACACTGTCTCTATACACACTGTCTCTATACACACTGTCTATATACACACTGACAGGGCCCTACACACTACACACTGTCTCTAAACACAGTGTCTCTATACACACTGTGTCTATACACACTGTCTCTATACACACTGACAGGGCCCTAAACACTACACACTGTCTCTATACACACTGTCTCTATACACACTTTCTCTATATACACTGTTTCTATACACACTGTCTCTATACACACTGACAGGGCCCTAAACACTACACACTGTCTCTATACACACTGACAGGGCCCTAAACACTACACACTGTCTCTATACACACTGTCTCTATACACACTTTCTCTATATACACTGTTTCTATACACACTGACAGGGCCCTAAACACTACACACTGTCTCTATACACACTGACAGGGCCCTAAACACTACACACTGTCTCTATACATACTGACAGGGCCCTAAACACTACAAACTGTCTCTATACACACTGTCTCTATACACACTTTCTCTATATACACTGTCTCTATACACACTGTCTCCATACACACTGACAGGGCCCTAAACACTACGCACTGTCTCTATACACACTGACAGGGCCCTACACACTACACACTGTCTCTATACACACTGAAAGGGCCCTACACACTATACACTGTCTCTATACACACTGTCTCTATACACACTGACAGGGACCTAAACACTGTCTCTATACACACTGTCTCTATACACACTGTCTCTATACACACTGTCTCTATACACACTGACAGGGCCCTAAACACTACACACTGTCTCTATACACACTGACAGGGCCCTAAACACTACACACTGTCTCTATACATACTGACAGGGCCCTAAACACTACAAACTGTCTCTATACACACTGTCTCTATACACACTTTCTCTATATACACTGTCTCTATACACACTGTCTCCATACACACTGACAGGGCCCTAAACACTACGCACTGTCTCTATACACACTGACAGGGCCCTACACACTACACACTGTCTCTATACACACTGAAAGGGCCCTACACACTATACACTGTCTCTATACACACTGTCTCTATACACACTGACAGGGACCTAAACACTGTCTCTATACACACTGTCTCTATACACACTGTCTCTATACACACTGTCTCTATACACACTGTCTCTATACACACTGACAGGGCCCTAAACACTACACACTGTCTCTATACACACTGACAGGGCCCTAAACACTACACACTGTCTCTATACATACTGACAGGGCCCTAAACACTACAAACTGTCTCTATACACACTGTCTCTATACACACTTTCTCTATATACACTGTCTCTATACACACTGTCTCCATACACACTGACAGGGCCCTAAACACTACGCACTGTCTCTATACACACTGACAGGGCCCTACACACTACACACTGTCTCTATACACACTGTCTCTATACACACTGTCTCTATACACACTGTCTCTATACACACTGTCTCTATACACACTGACAGGGCCCTACACACCACACACTGTCTCTATACACACTGTCTCTATACACACTTTCTCTATATACACTGTCTCTATACACACTGTCTCTATACACACTGACAGGGCCCTAAACACTACACACTGTCTCTATACACACTGTCAGGACCCTACACACTACACACTGTCTCTATACACACTGACAGGGCCCTAAACACTACACACTGTCTCTATACACACTGTCAGGACCCTAAACACTACACACTGTCTCTATACACACTGACAGGGCCCTAAACACTACACACTGTCTCTATACACACTGACAGGGCCCTAAACACTACAAACTGTCTCTATACACACTGTCTCTATACACACTGTCTCTATACACACTTTCTCTATATACACTGTCTCTATACACACTGTCTCTATACACACTGTCTCTATACACACTGACAGGGCCCTAAACACTACACACTGTCTCTATACACACTGACAGGGACCTAAACACTGTCTCTATACACACTGTCTCTATACACACTGTCTCTATACACACTGTCTCTTTACACACTGTCTCTATACACACTGACAGGGCCCTAAACACTACGCACTGTCTCTATACACACTGACAGGGCCCTACACACTACACACTGTCTCTATACACACTGAAAGGGCCCTACACACTATACACTGTCTCTATACACACTGTCTCTATACACACTGACAGGGACCTAAACACTGTCTCTATACACACTGTCTCTATACACACTGTCTCTATACACACTGTCTCTATACACACTGTCTCTATACACACTGACAGGGCCCTAAACACTACACACTGTCTCTATACACACTGACAGGGCCCTAAACACTACACACTGTCTCTATACATACTGACAGGGCCCTAAACACTACAAACTGTCTCTATACACACTGTCTCTATACACACTTTCTCTATATACACTGTCTCTATACACACTGTCTCCATACACACTGACAGGGCCCTAAACACTACGCACTGTCTCTATACACACTGACAGGGCCCTACACACTACACACTGTCTCTATACACACTGTCTCTATACACACTGTCTCTATACACACTGTCTCTATACACACTGTCTCTATACACACTGACAGGGCCCTACACACCACACACTGTCTCTATACACACTGTCTCTATACACACTTTCTCTATATACACTGTCTCTATACACACTGTCTCTATACACACTGACAGGGCCCTAAACACTACACACTGTCTCTATACACACTGTCAGGACCCTACACACTACACACTGTCTCTATACACACTGACAGGGCCCTAAACACTACACACTGTCTCTATACACACTGTCAGGACCCTAAACACTACACACTGTCTCTATACACACTGACAGGGCCCTAAACACTACACACTGTCTCTATACACACTGACAGGGCCCTAAACACTACAAACTGTCTCTATACACACTGTCTCTATACACACTGTCTCTATACACACTTTCTCTATATACACTGTCTCTATACACACTGTCTCTATACACACTGTCTCTATACACACTGACAGGGCCCTAAACACTACACACTGTCTCTATACACACTGACAGGGACCTAAACACTGTCTCTATACACACTGTCTCTATACACACTGTCTCTATACACACTGTCTCTTTACACACTGTCTCTATACACACTGACAGGGCCCTAAACACTACACACTGTCTCTATACACACTGACAGGGACCTAAACACTGTCTCTATACACACTGACAGGGACCTAAACACTGTCTCTATACACACTGTCTCTATACACACTGTCTCTATACACACTGTCTCTATACACACTGTCTCTATACACACTGACAGGGCCCTAAACACTACACACTGTCTCTATACACACTGACAGGGACCTAAACACTGTCTCTATACACACTGTCTCTATACACACTGTCTCTATACACACTGTCTCTATACACACTGTCTCTATACACACTGTCTCTATACACACTACACACTCTAATACTCCAACATACCAAACACTCCATAATTTGCTCACACACATAATAAGACCATACATTTATACTGACTCTACAAACACACTCACATACAATCACACCCACTCACATACAATCACACCCACTCACATACAATCACACCCACACACTGACATACAATCACACCCACTCACATACAATCACACCCACTCACATACAATCACACCCACTCACATACAATCACACCCACACACTGACATACAATCACACCCACTCACACCCACACACTCACATACACTCACACCCACTCACATACAATCACACCCACTCACATACTCACACCCACTCACATACAATCACACCCACACCCACTCACACCCACTCACATACAATCAAACCCACTCACATACAATCACACCCACTCACACACACTCACATACAATCACACACACTCACATACAATCACACCCACACCCACTCACACCCACTCACATACAATCACACCCACTCACATACAATCACACCCACTCACATACACTCACATCCACTCACACCCACTCACATACAATCACACCCACACTCACACACTCACATACAATCACACACACTCACATACAATCACATCCACTCACACCCACTCACATTCAATCACACCCACACACTCACATACACTCACGCCCACCCACTCACATACAATCACACCCACTCACACCCACTCACATACACTCAAATACAATCACACCCAATCACATACAATCACACCCACCCACCCACACCCACTCACATACAATCACACACACTCACACCCACCCACACCCACTCACACCCACTCACATACACTCAAATACAATCACACCCAATCACATACAATCACACCCACCCACCCACACCCACTCACATACAATCACACACACCCACACCCACTCACACCCACTCACACCCACTCACATAATAATATAATAAGCTGCTGCTACTCTGTTTATCATCCATCCTGATGCCTAGTCACCTTCCCCCTATACATATCTACCTCCCTGTCACCTTCCCCCTATACATATCTACCTCCCTGTCACCTTCCCCCTATACATATCTACCTCCCTGTCACCTTCCCCCTATACATATCTACCTCCCTGTCACCTTCCCCCTATACATATCTACCTCCCTGTCACCTTCCCCCTATACATATCTACCTCCCTGTCACCTTCCCCCTATACATATCTACCTCCCTGTCACCTTCCCCCTATACATATCTACCTCCCTGTCACCTTCCCCCTATACATATCTACCTCCCTGTCACCTTCCCCCTATACATATCTACCTCCCTGTCACCTTCCCCCTATACATATCTACCTCCCTGTCACCTTCCCCCTATACATATCTACCTCCCTGTCTCCTTCCCCCTATACATATCTACCTCCCTGTCTCCTTCCCCCTATACATATCTACCTCCATCACTCCAGTATCCCTGTCTCCTTCCCCCTATACATATCTACCTCCATCACTCCGGTATCCCTGTCTCCTTCCCCCTATACATATCTACCTCCATCACTCCAGTATCCCTGTCCCCTTCCCCCTATACATATCTACCTCCATCACTCCAGTATCCCTGTCTCCTTCCCCCTATACATATCTACCTCCATCACTCCAGTATCCCTGTCACCTTCCCACTATACATATCTACCTCCATCACTCCAGTATCCCTGTCTCCTTCCCCTATACATATCTACCTCCATCACTCCAGTATCCCTGTCACCTTCCCCCTATACATATCTACCTCCATCACTCCAGTATCCCTGTCTCCTTCCCCCTATACATATCTACCTCCATCACTCCAGTATCCCTGTCTCCTTCCCCCTATACATATCTACCTCCATCACTCCAGTATCCCTGTCTCCTTCCCCCTATACATATCTACCTCCATCACTACAGTATCCCTGTCACCTTCCCCCTATACATATCTACCTCCATCACTCCAGTATCCCTGTCTCCTTCCCCCTATACATATCTACCTCCATCACTCCAGTATCCCTGTCTCATTCCCCCTATACATATATACCTCCATCACTCCAGTATCCCTGTCACCTTCCCCCTATACATATCTACCTCCATCACTCCAGTATCCCCTTCCCCCTATACATATCTACCTCCATCACACCAGTATCCCTGTCTCCTTCCCCCTATACATATCTACCTCCATCACTCCAGTATCCCTGTCTCCTTCCCCCTATACATATCTACCTCCATCACTCCAGTATCCCTGTCTCCTAACCCCTATACATATCTACCTCCATCACTTCAGTATCCCTGTCCCCTTCCCCGTATATATATCTACCTCCATCACTACAGTATCCCTGTCTCCTTCCCCCTATACATATCTACCTCCATCACTCCAGTATCCCTGTCTCCTTCCCCCTATACATATCTACCTCCATCACTCCAGTATCCCTGTCTCCTTCACCCTATACATATCTACCTCCATCACTCCAGTATCCCTGTCTCCTTGCCCCTATACATATCTACCTCCATCACTCCAGTATCCCTGTCTCCTTCACCCTATACATATCTACCTCCATCACTCCAGTATCCCTGTCCCCTTCCCCCTATACATATCTACCTCCATCACTCCAGTATCCCTGTCCCCTTCCCCCTATACATATCTACCTCCATCACTACAGTATCCCTGTCTCCTTCCCCCTATACATATCTACCTCCATCACTCCAGTATCCCCTTCCCCCTATACATATCTACCTCCATCACTACAGTATCCCTGTCTACTTCCCCCTATACATATCTACCTCCATCACTACAGTATCCCTGTCACCTTCCCCCTATACATATCTACCCCCATCACTCCAGTATCCCTGTCTCCTTCCCCCTATACATATCTACCTCCATCACTCCAGTATCCCTGTCCCCTTCCCCCTATACATATATACCTCCATCACTCCAGTATCCCTGTCACCTTCCCCCTATACATATCTACCTCCATCACTCCAGTATCCCCTTCCCCCTATACATATCTACCTCCATCACACCAGTATCCCTGTCTCCTTCCCCCTATACATATCTACCTCCATCACTCCAGTATCCCTGTCTCCTTCCCCCTATACATATCTACCTCCATCACTCCAGTATCCCTGTCTCCTAACCCCTATACATATCTACCTCCATCACTCCAGTATCCCTGTCTCCTTCCCCCTATACATATCTACCTCCATCACTCCAGTATCCCTGTCTCCTAACCCCTATACATATCTACCTCCATCACTTCAGTATCCCTGTCCCCTTCCCCCTATACATATCTACCTCCATCACTACAGTATCCCTGTCTCCTTCCCCCTATACATATCTACCTCCATCACTCCAGTATCCCTGTCTCCTTCCCCCTATACATATCTACCTCCATCACTCCAGTATCCCTGTCTCCTTCACCCTATACATATCTACCTCCATCACTCCAGTATCCCTGTCTCCTTGCCCCTATACATATCTACCTCCATCACTCCAGTATCCCTGTCTCCTTCACCCTATACATATCTACCTCCATCACTCCAGTATCCCTGTCCCCTTCCCCCTATACATATCTACCTCCATCACTCCAGTATCCCTGTCCCCTTCCCCCTATACATATCTACCTCCATCACTACAGTATCCCTGTCTCCTTCCCCCTATACATATCTACCTCCATCACTCCAGTATCCCCTTCCCCCTATACATATCTACCTCCATCACTACAGTATCCCTGTCTACTTCCCCCTATACATATCTACCTCCATCACTACAGTATCCCTGTCACCTTCCCCCTATACATATCTACCTCCATCACTCCAGTATCCCTGTCTCCTTCCCCCTATACATATCTACCTCCATCACTCCAGTATCCCTGTCCCCTTCCCCCTATACATATCTACCTCCATCACTACAGTATCCCTGTCACCTTCCCCCTATACATATCTACCTCCATCACTACAGTATCCCTGTCACCTTCCCCCTATACATATCTACCTCCATCACTCCAGTATCACCTTCCCCCTATACATATCTACCTCCATCACTCCAGTATCCCCTTATACATATCTACCTCCATCACTCCAGTATCACCTTCCCCCTATACATATCTACCTCCATCACTCCAGTATCCCCTTATACATATCTACATCCATCACTCCAGTATCCCCTTATACATATCTACCTCCATCACTCCAGTATCCCCTTCCCCCTATACATATCTACCTCCATCACTACAGTATCCCTGTCACCTTCCCCCTAAACATATCTACCTCCATCACTCCAGTATCCCTGTCTCCTTCCCCCTATACATATCTACCTCCATCACTCCAGTATCCCTGTCTCCTTCCCCATATACATATCTACCTCCATCACTCCAGTATCACCTTCCCCCTATACATATCTACCTCCATCACTCCAGTATCACCTTCCCCCTATACATATCTACCTCCATCACTCCAGTATCCCTGTCTCCTTCCCCCTATACATATCTACCTCCATCACTACAGTATCCCTGTCCCCTTCCCCCTATACATATCTACCTCCATCACTCCAGTATCCCTGTCTCCTTCCCCCTATACATATCTACCTCCATCACTCCAGTATCCCTGTCTCCTTCCCCCTATACATATCTACCTCCATCACTCCAGTATCCCTGTCCCCTTCCCCCTATAAATATCTACCTCCATCACTCCAGTATCCCTGTCCCCTTACCCCTATACATATCTACCTCCATCACTACAGTATCCCTGTCACCTTCCCCCTATACATATCTACCTCCATCACTCCAGTATCCCTGTCTCCTTCCCCCTATACATATCTACCTCCATCACTCCAGTATCCCTGTCTCCTTCCCCCTATACATATCTACCTCCATCACTCCAGTATCCCCTTCCCCCTATACATATCTACCTCCATCACTCCAGTATCCCTGTCTCCTTCCCCCTATACATATCTACCTCCATCACTCCAGTATCCCTGTCTC